>NW_026947366.1:0-103484 GCF_036323735.1 Rattus norvegicus
AGCTTGTAAGAAATTGACTTTGAAGATAACACAGCTAGTGTTATGCAAAGTGAAATGCTGTTACTTGGCCAATAAGTTTAATTTTAAGTGGTTCTAGACGGTAAGGAGCATACTTTTCTATATAAACAAAACATGCATTTCCTAGTGTGAATTATACATTTTTAGGCGAATTCTGTTCTTGCCAAGCGGGAAAAGCTTTTAGGAAGTTGACTTTCAAGATAAACACACAGCTAGTGTTTTGCAAATTGAATGGCTATTACTAAGCCAATAAATTTAATTTTAAGTGGTTATGTACTTTTCTATATGGACAAAACCTGCATTTCCCAGTCTGAATCACACATTGTTAGGCAAATCGTGTTCGTTCCAAGGGGGAAAAGTGTGTAGGGAGTTGACTTTGAAGATAAAAACACAGCTACTGTTTTACAAAGTGAATTATTCTTACTTGGAGATTAAGCTTCATTTTAAGTGGTTCTAGACGGTAAAAAGCATACTTTTCTATATAGACTAAGAAAGCTTTTCCCAGTCTCAATCTCTCATTCTTTGGCAATTTCTGTTCGTTCCAAACGGGAAAAGCTTGTAGGAACTTGAGTTTGAAGATAAACACACAGCTAGTGATTTGCAAAGTGAATGGTGTTACTTGGCAAATATGCTTAATTTCAAGTGGCTCTATAGGGTAAAAAGCAGACTTTTCAATATAGACAAAACATGGTTTTTCCTGCCAGAATCTCTCATTCTTTGGCGAATTCTGTTCATTCAAGCGGGAAAAGCAGGTAGGAAGTTGACTTTGAGGATAAAAACACATCTAGTGTTTTGCAAAGTGAATTGCTGTTACGAAGCCAATAAGTTTAATTTTAAGTGGTTCTAGATGGTAAAAAGCATACTTTTCTATATAGACAAAACATGCGGGGTTGGGGATTTAGCTCATTTGCAGAGAGCTTGCCTAGCAATCGCAAGGCCCTGGGTTCGGTCCCCAGCTCCGAAAAAAAGAGAAAAAAAACCATGCATTTCCCAGTGTGAATTACACATTCTTAGGCAAATTTGTTCATACCAGGCAGGAAAAGCTTTTAGAAATTTGACTTTCAAGATAAACACAGCTAGTGTTTTGCAAATTGAATGGTTGTTACTAAGCCAATAATTTTAATTTTAAGTGGTTCTATACTCTTCTATATAGACAAAACATGCCTTTCCCATTCTGAATCACACATTATTAGGCAAATTCTGTTCTGTCAAAGCAGGAAAAGCTTGTAAGAAGTTGATTTTGAGCATGAACACACAGCTAGTAATTTGCAAAGTGAAATGCTGTTACTTGGCCAATGAGTTTAGTTTTAAGTGTTTCTAGATGGTAAGAAGCATACCTTTCTATACAGACAAAACATGCATTTCCCAGTGTGAATTACACATTCTTAGGTGAATTCTGTTCGTATCAAGGGGGAAAAGCTTTTAGGAAATTGACTTTCAAGATATACACACAGCTAGTGTTTTGCAAAGTGAAATGCTGTTACTTGGCCAATAAGTTTAATTTTAAGTGTTTCTGGACGGTAAGAAGCATACTCTTCTATATAGACAAAATCTGCGTTTCCTTATCTGAATCACACATTCTTAGGCGTAATCTGTTCGGTCCAGTGGGAAAAGCTTTCAAGAAGTTGACTATAAAGATAAACACACAGCTAGTGTTTTACAAAGTGTAATCCTGTTACTTGGCCAATAAGTTTAATTTTAAGTGGTTCTAGATGGTAAGAAGCATACTTTTCTATATAAACAAAACATGTGTTTCCCAGTCTGAATCACACAATCTTAGGCAAATTCTGTTCGGTCAAAGCGGGAAAAGCTTGTAAGAAGTTGACGTTGAACATAAACAAACAGCTAGTAATTTGCAAAGTGAAATGCTGTTACTTGGCCAATAAGTTTAATTTTAAGTGTTTCTAGACAGTAAGAAGCATACTCTTCTATATGGACAAAACGTGCCTTTCCCAGTCTGAGTCACACATTCTTAGGTAAATTCTGTTCGGTCAAAGCGAGAAAAGCTTGTAAGAAGTTGACTTTGAACATAAACACACAGCTAGTAATTGGAAAAGTGAAATGCTGTTACTTGGCCAATAAGTTTAATTTTAAGTGTTTCTCTACTCTTCTATATAGACAAAACATGCCTTTCCCATTCTGAATCACACATTATTAGGCAAATTCTGTTCTGTCAAAGCAGGAAAAGCTTGTAAGAAGTTGATTTTGAGCATGAACACACAGCTAGTAATTTGCAAAGTGAAATGCTGTTACTTGGCCAATGAGTTTAATTTTAAGTGTTTCTAGATGGTAAGAAGCATACCTTTCTATATAGACAAAACATGCATTTCCCAGTGTGAATTACACATTCTTAGGGGAATTCTTTTCGTACCAAGTGGGAAAAGCTTTTAGGAAATTGACTTTCAAGATAAACACACCGCTAGTGTTTTGCAAAGTGAAATGCTGTTACTTGGCCAATAAGTTTAATTTTAAGTGTTTCTGGACGGTAAGAAGCATACTCTTCTATATAGACAAAACCTGCGTTTCCTAATCTGAATCACACATTCTTAGGCGTAATCTGTTCGGTCCAGTGGGAAAAGCTTTCAAGAAGTTGACTTTTAAGATAAACACACAGCTAGTGTTTTGCAAAGTGAAATCCTGTTACTTGGCCAATAAGTTTAATTTTAAGTGGTTCTAGATGGTAAGAAGCATACTTTTCTATATAGCCAAAACAAGTGTTTCCCAGTCTGAATCACACAATCTTAGGCAAATTCTGTTCGTTCAAAGCGGGAAAAGCTTGTAAGAAGTTGACTTTGAACATAAACGCACAGCTAGTAATTTGCAAAGTGAAATGCTGTTACTTGGCCAATAAGCTTAATTTTAAGTGGTTCTAGACGGTAAGGAGCATACTTTTCTATATAAACAAAACATGCATTTCCTAGTGTGAATTATACATTTTTAGGCAAGTTCTGTTCTTACCAAGCGGGAAAAGCTTTTTGGAAGTTGACTTTCAAGATAAACACACAGCTATTGTTTTGCAAATTGAATGGCTATTACTAAGCCAATAAGTATAATTTTAAGTGGTTCTGTACTTTTCTATATAGACAAAACCTGCGTTTCCCGGTCTGAATCACACAATCTTAGGCAAATTCTGTTCAGTCAAAGCGGGAAAAGCTTGTAAGAAGTTGATGTTGAACATAAACACACAGCTAGTAATTTGCAAAATGAAATGCTGTTACTTGGCCAATAAGTTTAATTTTAAGTGTTTCTAGAGGGTAAGAAGCATACTCTTCTATATGGACAAAACCTGCCTTTCCCAGTCTGAGTCACACATTCTTAGGCAAATTCTGGTCGGTCAAAGTAGGAAAAGCTTGTAAGAAGTTGACTTTGAACATAAACACACAGCTAGTAATTTGAAAAGTTAAATCCTGTTACTTCGCCAATAAGTTTAATTTTAAGTGTTTCTAGACGGAAAGAAGCTTACTCTTCAATTTGGACAGAACCTGCGTTTCCCAGTCTGAATCACACATTCTTAGGCAAAATCTGTTCAGTCCATGTGGGAAAAGCTTGTAAGAAATTGACTTTGAAGATAACACAGCTAGTGTTATGCAAAGTGAAATGCAGTTACTTGGCTAATAAGTTTAATTTTAAGTGGTTCTAGACCATAAGAAGCATATTTTTCTATATAAACAAAACATGCATTTCCTAGTGTGAATTATACATTTTTAGGCGAATTCTGTTCTTGCCAAGCGGGAAAAGCTTTTAGGAAGTTGACTTTCAAGATAAACACACAGCTAGTGTTTTGCAAATTGAATGGCTATTACTAAGCCAATAAGTTTAATTTTAAGTGGTTCTGTACTTTTCTATATGGACAAAACCTGCGTTTCCCAGTCTGAATCACACATTCTTAGGCAAATCGTGTTCGTTCCAAGGGGGAAAAGTGTGTAGGGAGTTGACTTTGAAGATAAAAACACAGCTACTGTTTTACAAAGTGAATTATTCTTACTTGGAGATTAAGCTTCATTTTAAGTGGTTCTAGACGGTAAAAAGCATACTTTTCTATATAGACTAAGAAAGCTTTTCCCAGTCTCAATCTCTCATTCTTTGGCAATTTCTGTTCGTTCCAAACGGGAAAAGCTTGTAGGAACTTGACTTTGAAGATAAACACACAGCTAGTGATTAGCAAAATGAATGGTGTTACTTGGCAAATATGCTTAGTTTCAAGTGGCTCTATAGGGTAAAAAGCAGACTTTTCAATATAGACAAAACATGGTTTTCCCTGCCTGAATCTCTCATTCTTTGGCGAATTCTGTTCATTCCAAGCGGGAAAAGCAAGTAGGAAGTTGACTTTGAGGATAAAAACACATCTAGTGTTTTGCAAAGTGAATTGCTGTTACGAAGCCAATAAGTTTAATTTTAAGTGGTTCTAGATGGTAAAAAGCATACTTTTCTATATAGACAAAACATGCATTTCCCAGTTTGAATTACACATTCTTAGGCAAATATGTTCATACCAAGCAGGAAAAGCTTTTAGAAATTTGACTTTCAAGATAAACACAGCTAGTGTTTTGAAAATTGAATGGTTGTTACTAAGCCAATAATTTTAATTTTAAGTGGTTCTATACTCTTCTATATAGACAAAACATGTCTTTCCCATTCTGAATCACACATTATTAGGCAAATTCTGTTCTATCAAAGCAGGGAAAGCTTGTAAGAAGTTGATTTTGAGCATGAACACACAGCTAGTAATTTGCAAAGTGAAATGCTGTTACTTGGCCAATAAGTTTAATTTTAAGTGTTTCTAGACGGAAAGAAGCTTACTCTTCAATTTGGACAGAACCTGCGTTTCCCAGTCTGAATCACACATTCTTAGGCAAAATCTGTTCAGTCCATGTGGGAAAAGCTTGGAAGAAATTGACTTTGAAGATAACACAGCTAGTGTTATGCAAAGTGAAATGCTGTTACTTGGCCAATAAGTTTAATTTTAAGTGGTTCTAGACGGTAAGGAGCATACTTTTCTATATAAACAAAACATGCATTTCCTAGTGTGAATTATACATTTTTAGGCGAATTCTGTTCTTGCCAAGCGGGAAAAGCTTTTAGGAAGTTGACTTTCAAGATAAACACACAGCTAGTGTTCTGCAAATTGATTGGCTATCACTAAGCCAATAAGTTTAATTTTTAGTGGTTCTGTACTATTCTATATGGACAAAACCTGCGTTTCCCAGTCTGAATCACACATTCTTAGGCAAATCGTGTTCCTTCCAAGGGGGAAAAGTGGGTAGGAAGTTGACTTTGAAGATAAAAACACAGCTACTGTTTTACAAAGTGAATTATTCTTACTTGGAGATTAAGCTTCATTTTAAGTGGTTCTAGATGGTAAAAAGCATACTTTTCTATATAGACTAAGAAAGCTTTTCCCAGTCTCAATCTCTCATTCTTTGGCAATTTCTGTTCGTTCCAAAGGGAAAAGCTTGTAGGAACTTGACTTTGAAGATAAACACACAGCTAGTGATTTGCAAAGTGAATGGTGTTACTTGGCAAATATGATTAGTTTCAAGTGGCTCTATAGGGTAAAAAGCAGACTTTTCAATATAGACAAAACATGGTTTTCCCTGCCTGAATCTCTCATTCTTTGGCGAATTCTGTTCATTCCAAGCGGGAAAAGCAAGTAGGAATTTGACTTTGAGGATAAAAACACAGCTAGTGTTTTGCAAAGTGAATTGCTGTTAGGAAGCCAATAAGTTTAATTTTAAGTGGTTCTAGATGGTAAAAAGCATACTTTTCTATATAGACAAAACATGCGGGGTTGGGGATTTAGCTCATTTGCAGAGCGCTTGCCTAGCAATCGCAAGGCCCTGGGTTCGGTCCCCAGGTCCGAAAAAAAGAGAAAAAAAAAACATGCATTTCCCAGTGTGAATTACACATTCTTAGGCAAATTTGTTCATACCAGGCAGGAAAAGCTTTTAGAAATTTGACTTTCAAGATAAACACAGCTAGTGTTTTGCAAATTGAATGGTTGTTACTAAGCCAATAAGTTTAATTTTAAGTGGTTCTCTACTCTTCTATATAGACAAAACATGCCTTTCCCATTCTGAATCACACATTATTAGGCAAATTCTGTTCTGTCAAAGCAGGAAAAGCTTGTAAGAAGTTGATTTTGAGCATGAACACACAGCTAGTAATTTGCAAAGTGAAATGCTGTTACTTGGCCAATGAGTTTAATTTTAAGTGTTTCTAGATGGTAAGAAGCATACCTTTCTATATAGACAAAACATGCATTTCCCAGTGTGAATTACACATTCTTAGGGGAATTTTGTTCGTACCAAGTGGGAAAAGCTTTTAGGAAATTGACTTTCAAGATAAACACACCGCTAGTGTTTTGCAAAGTGAAATGCTGTTACTTGGCCAATAAGTTTAATTTTAAGTGTTTCTGGACGGTAAGAAGCATACTCTTCTATATAGACAAAACCTGCGTTTCCTAATCTGAATCACACATTCTTAGGCGTAATCTGTTCGGTCCAGTGGGAAAAGCTTTCAAGAAGTTGACTTTTAAGATAAACACACAGCTAGTGTTTTGCAAAGTGAAATCCTGTTACTTGGCCAATAAGTTTAATTTTAAGTGGTTCTAGATGGTAAGAAGCATACTTTTCTATATAGCCAAAACAAGTGTTTCCCAGTCTGAATCACACAATCTTAGGCAAATTCTGTTCGTTCAAAGCGGGAAAAGCTTGTAAGAAGTTGACTTTGAACATAAACGCACAGCTAGTAATTTGCAAAGTGAAATGCTGTTACTTGGCCAATAAGCTTAATTTTAAGTGGTTCTAGACGGTAAGGAGCATACTTTTCTATATAAACAAAACATGCATTTCCTAGTTTGAATTATACATTTTTAGGCAAGTTCTGTTCTTACCAAGCGGGAAAAGCTTTTAGGAAGTTGACTTTCAAGATAAACACACAGCTATTGTTTTGCAAATTGAATGGCTATTACTAAGCCAATAAGTATAATTTTAAGTGGTTCTGTACTTTTCTATATAGACAAAACCTGCGTTTCCCGGTCTGAATCACACAATCATAGGCAAATTCTGTTCAGTCAAAGCGGGAAAAGCTTGTAAGAAGTTGATGTTGAACATAAACACACAGCTAGTAATTTGCAAAATGAAATGCTGTTACTTGGCCAATAAGTTTAATTTTAAGTGTTTCTAGAGGGTAAGAAGCATACTCTTCTATATGGACAAAACCTGCCTTTCCCAGTCTGAGTCACACATTCTTAGGCAAATTCTGGTCGGTCAAAGTAGGAAAAGCTTGTAAGAAGTTGACTTTGAACATAAACACACAGCTAGTAATTTGAAAAGTTAAATCCTGTTACTTCGCCAATAAGTTTAATTTTAAGTGTTTCTAGACGGAAAGAAGCTTACTCTTCAATTTGGACAGAACCTGCGTTTCCCAGTCTGAATCACACATTCTTAGGCAAAATCTGTTCAGTCCATGTGGGAAAAGCTTGTAAGAAATTGACTTTGAAGATAACACAGCTAGTGTTATGCAAAGTGAAATGCAGTTACTTGGCTAATAAGTTTAATTTTAAGTGGTTCTAGACCATAAGAAGCATATTTTTCTATATAAACAAAACATGCATTTCCTAGTGTGAATTATACATTTTTAGGCGAATTCTGTTCTTGCCAAGCGGGAAAAGCTTTTAGGAAGTTGACTTTCAAGATAAACACACAGCTAGTGTTTTGCAAATTGAATGGCTATTACTAAGCCAATAAGTTTAATTTTAAGTGGTTCTGTACTTTTCTATATGGACAAAACCTGCGTTTCCCAGTCTGAATCACACATTCTTAGGCAAATTATGTTCGTTCCAAGGGGGAAAAGTGTGTAGGGAGTTGACTTTGAAGATAAAAACACAGCTACTGTTTTACAAAGTGAATTATTCTTACTTGGAGATTAAGATTCATTTTAAGTGGTTCTAGACGGTAAAAAGCATACTTTTCTATACAGACTAAGAAAGCTTTTCCCAGTCTCAATCTCTCATTCTTTGGCAATCTCTGTTCGTTCCAAACGGGAAAAGCTTGTAGGAACTTGACTTTGAAGATAAACACACAGCTAGTGATTAGCAAAATGAATGGTGTTACTTGGCAAATATGCTTAGTTTCAAGTGGCTCTATAGGGTAAAAAGCAGACTTTTCAATATAGACAAAACATGGTTTTCCCTGCCTGAATCTCTCATTCTTTGGCGAATTCTGTTCATTCCAAGCGGGAAAAGCAAGTAGGAAGTTGACTTTGAGGATAAAAACACTGCTAGTGTTTTGCAAAGTGAATTGCTGTTACGAAGCCAATAAGTTTAATTTTAAGTGGTTCTAGATGGTAAAAAGCATACTTTTCTATATAGACAAAACATGCATTTCCCAGTTTGAATTACACATTCTTAGGCAAATATGTTCATACCAAGCAGGAAAAGCTTTTAGAAATTTGACTTTCAAGATAAACACAGCTAGTGTTTTGAAAATTGAATGGTTGTTACTAAGCCAATAATTTTAATTTTAAGTGGTTCTATACTCTTCTATATAGACAAAACATGTCTTTCCCATTCTGAATCACACATTATTAGGCAAATTCTGTTCTATCAAAGCAGGGAAAGCTTGTAAGAAGTTGATTTTGAGCATGAACACACAGCTAGTAATTTGCAAAGTGAAATGCTGTTACTTGGCCAATAAGTTTAATTTTAAGTGTTTCTAGACGGAAAGAAGCTTACTCTTCAATTTGGACAGAACCTGCGTTTCCCAGTCTGAATCACACATTCTTAGGCAAAATCTGTTCAGTCCATGTGGGAAAAGCTTGGAAGAAATTGACTTTGAAGATAACACAGCTAGTGTTATGCAAAGTGAAATGCTGTTACTTGGCCAATAAGTTTAATTTTAAGTGGTTCTAGACGGTAAGGAGCATACTTTTCTATATAAACAAAACATGCATTTCCTAGTGTGAATTATACATTTTTAGGCGAATTCTGTTCTTGCAAAGCGGGAAAAGCTTTTAGGAAGTTGACTTTCAAGATAAACACACAGCTAGTGTTTTGCAAATTGAATGGCTATTACTAAGCCAATAAGTTTAATTTTAAGTGGTTATGTACTTTTCTATATGGACAAAACCTGCGTTTCCCAGTCTGAATCACACATTCTTAGGCAAATCGTGTTCGTTCCAAGGGGGAAAAGTGTGTAGGGAGTTGACTTTGAAGATAAAAACACAGCTACTGTTTTACAAAGTGAATTATTCTTACTTGGAGATTAAGCTTCATTTTAAGTGGTTCTAGACGGTAAAAAGCATACTTTTCTATATAGACTAAGAAAGCTTTTCTCAGTCTCAATCTCTCATTCTTTGGCAATTTCTGTTCATTCCAAACGGGAAAAGCTTGTAGGAACTTGACTTTGAAGATAAACACACAGCTAGTGATTTGCAAAGTGAATGGTGTTACTTGGCAAATATGCTTAATTTCAAGTGGCTCTATAGGGTAAAAAGCAGACTTTTCAATATAGACAAAACATGGTTTTCCCTGCCTGAATCTCTCATTCTTTGGCGAATTCTGTTCATTCCAAGCGGGAAAAGCAAGTAGGAAGTTGACTTTGAGGATAAAAACACAGCTAGTGTTTTGCAAAGTGAATTGCTGTTACAAAGCCAATAAGTTTAATTTTAAGTGGTTCTAGATGGTAAAAAGCATACTTTTCTATATAGAAAAAACATGCGGGGTTGGGGATTTGGCTCATTGGCAGAGCACTTGCCTAGCAATTGCAAGGCCCTGGGTTCGGTCCCCAGCTACCTAAAAAAGAGAAAAAAAATGCATTTCCCAGTGTGAATTACACATTCTTAGGCAAATTTGTTCATACCAGGCAGGAAAAGCTTTTAGAAATTTGACTTTCAAGATAAACACAGCTAGTGTTTTGCAAATTGCATGGTTGTTACTAAGCCAATAATTTTAATTTTAAGTGGTTCTATACTCTTCTATATAGACAATACATGCCTTTCCCATTCTGAATCACACATTATTAGGCAAATTCTGTTCTGTCAAAGCAGGAAAAGCTTGTAAGAAGTTGATTTTGAGCATGAACACACAGCTAGTAATTTGCAAAGTGAAATGCTGTTACTTGGCCAATGAGTTTAGTTTTAAGTGTTTCTAGATGGTAAGAAGCATACCTTTCTATACAGACAAAACATGCATTTCCCAGTGTGAATTACACATTCTTAGGTGAATTCTGTTCGTATCAAGGGGGAAAAGCTTTTAGGAAATTGACTTTCAAGATATACACACAGCTAGTGTTTTGCAAAGTGAAATGCTGTTACTTGGCCAATAAGTTTAATTTTAAGTGTTTCTGGACGGTAAGAAGCATACTCTTCTATATAGACAAAACCTGCGTTTCCTTATCTGAATCACACATTCTTAGGCGTAATCTGTTCGGTCCAGTGGGAAAAGCTTTCAAGAAGTTGACTATAAAGATAAACACACAGCTAGTGTTTTACAAAGTGAAATCCTGTTACTTGGCCAATAAGTTTAATTTTAAGTGGTTCTAGATGGTAAGAAGCATACTTTTCTATATAAACAAAACATGTGTTTCCCAGTCTGAATCACACAATCTTAGGCAAATTCTGTTCGGTCAAAGCGGGAAAAGCTTGTAAGAAGTTGACGTTGAACATAAACACACAGCTAGTAATTTGCAAAGTGAAATGCTGTTACTTGGCCAATAAGTTTAATTTTAAGTGTTTCTAGACAGTAAGAAGCATACTCTTCTATATGGACAAAACCTGCCTTTCCCAGTCTGAGTCACACATTCTTAGGTAAATTCTGTTCGGTCAAAGCGAGAAAAGCTTGTAAGAATCAAAGCGAGAAAAGCTTGTAAGAAGTTGACTTTGAACATAAACACACAGCTAGTAATTGGAAAAGTGAAATGCTGTTACTTGGCCAATAAGTTTAATTTTAAGTGTTTCTAGACGGAAAGAAGCTTACTCTTCAATTTGGACAGAACCTGCGTTTCCCAGTCTGATTCACACATTCTTAGGCAAAATCTGTTCAGTCCATGTGGGAAAAGCTTGTAAGAAATTGACTTTGAAGATAACACAGCTAGTGTTATGCAAAGTGAAATGCTGTTACTTGGCCAATAAGTTTAATTTTAAGTGGTTCTAGACGGTAAGGAGCATACTTTTCTATATAAACAAAACATGCATTTCCTAGTGTGAATTATACATTTTTAGGCGAATTCTGTTCTTGCCAAGCGGGAAAAGCTTTTAGGAAGTTGACTTTCAAGATAAACACCAGCTAGTGTTTTGCAAATTGAATGGCTATTACTAAGCCAATAAGTTTAATTTTAAGTGGTTCTGTACTTTTCTATATGGACAAAACCTGCATTACCCAGTCTGAATCACACGTTCTTAGGCAAATGGTGTTCGTTCCAAGGGGGAAAAGTGTGTAGGGAGTTGACTTTGAAGATAAAAACACAGCTACTGTTTTACAAAGTGAATTATTCTTACTTGGAGATTAAGCTTCATTTTAAGTGGTTCTAGACGGTAAAAAGCATACTTTTCTATATAGACTAAGAAAGCTTTTCCCAGTCTCAATCTCTCATTCTTTGGCAATTTCTGTTCCTTCCAAACGGGAAAAGCTTGTAGGAACTTGACTTTGAAGATAAACACACAGCTAGTGATTTGCAAAGTGAATGGTGTTACTTGGCAAATATGCTTAGTTTCAAGTGGCTCTATAGGGTAAAAAGCAGACTTTTCAATATAGACAAAACATGGTTTTCCCTGCCTGAATCTCTCATTCTTTGGCGAATTCTGTTCATTCCAAGCGGGAAAAGCAAGTAGGAAGTTGACTTTGAGGATAAAAACACAGCTAGTGTTTTGCAAAGTGAATTGCTGTTACGAAGCCAATAAGTTTAATTTTAAGTGGTTCTAGATGGTAAAAAGCATACTTTTCTATATAGACAAAACATGCGGGTTTGGGGATTTAGCTCAGTGGCAGAGCGCTTGCCTAGCAATCGCAAGGCCCTGGGTTCGGTCCCCAGCTCCGAAAAAAGAGGAAAAAAAAATGCATTTCTCAGTGTGAATTACACATTCTTAGGCAAATTTGTTCATACCAGGCAGGAAAAGCTTTTAGAAATTTGACTTTCAAGATAAACACAGCTAGTGTTTTGCAAATTGAATGCTTGTTACTAAGCCAATAATTTTAATTTTAAGTGGTTCTATACTCTTCTATATTGACAAAACATGCCTTTCCCATTCTGAATCACACATTATTAGGCAAATTCTGTACTGTCAAAGCAGGAAAAGCTCAAAGAAGTTGATTTTCAGCATGAACACACAGCTAGTAATTTGCAAAGTGAAATGCTGTTACTTGGCCAATGAGTTTAATTTTAAGTGTTTCTAGATGGTAAGAAGCATACCTTTCTATACAGATAAAACATGCATTTCCCAGTGTGAATTACACATTCTTAGGTGAACTCTGTTCGTACCAAGGGGGAAAAGCTTTTAGGAAATTGACTTTCAAGATAAACACACCGCTAGTGTTTTGTAAAGTGAAATGCTGTTACTTGGCCAATAAGTTTAATTTTAAGTGTTTCTGGACGGTAAGAAGCATACTCTTCTATATAGACCAAACCTGCGTTTCCTAATCTGAATCACACATTCTTAGGCGTAATCTGTTCGGTCCAGTGGGAAAAGCTTTCAAGAAGTTGACTTTAAAGATAAACACACAGCTAGTGTTTTGCAAAGTGAAATCCTGTTACTTGGCCAATAAGTTTAATTTTAAGTGGTTCTAGATGGTAAGAAGCATACTTTTCTATATAGACAAAACATGTGTTTCCCAGTCTGAATCACACAATCTTAGGCAAATTCTGTTCGGTCAAAGCGGGAAAAGCTTGTAAGAAGTTGACGTTGAACATAAACACACAGCTAGTAATTTGCAAAGTGAAATGCTGTTACTTGGCCAATAAGTTTAATTTTAAGTGTTTCTAGACAGTAAGAAGCATACTCTTCTATATGGACAAAACCTGCCTTTCCCAGTCTGAGTCACACATTCTTAGGCAAATTCTGTTCGGTCAAAGCGGGAAAAGCTTGTAAGTAGTTGACTTTGAACATAAACACACAGCTAGTAATTTGAAAAGTAAAGTCCTGTTACGTCGCAAATAAGTTTAATTTTAAGTGTTTCCAGACGGAAAGAAGCTTACTCTTCAGTTTGGACAGAACCTTCGTTTCCCAGTCTGAATCACACATTCTTGGGCAAAATCTGTTCAGTCCATGTGGGAAAAGCTTGTAAGAAATTGACTTTGAAGATAACACAGCTAGTGTTATGCAAAGTGAAATGCTGTTACTTGGCCAATAAGTTTAATTTTAAGTGGTTCTAGACGGTAAGGAGCATACTTTTCTATATAAACAAAACATGCATTTCCTAGTGTGAATTATACATTTTTAGGCGAATTCTGTTCTTGCCAAGCGGGAAAAGCTTTTAGGAAGTTGACTTTCAAGATAAACACACAGCTAGTGTTCTGCAAATTGATTGGCTATCACTAAGCCAATAAGTTTAATTTTAAGTGGTTCTGTACTATTCTATATGGACAAAACCTGCGTTTCCCAGTCTGAATCACACATTCTTAGGCAAATCGTGTTCCTTCCAAGGGGGAAAAGTGGGTAGGAAGTTGACTTTGAAGATAAAAACACAGCTACTGTTTTACAAAGTGAATTATTCTTACTTGGAGATTAAGCTTCATTTTAAGTGGTTCTAGATGGTAAAAAGCATACTTTTCTATATAGACTAAGAAAGCTTTTCCCAGTCTCAATCTCTCATTCTTTGGCAATTTCTGTTCGTTCCAAACGGGAAAAGCTTGTAGGAACTTGAGTTTGAAGATAAACACACAGCTAGTGATTTGCAAAGTGAATGGTGTTACTTGGCAAATATGATTAGTTTCAAGTGGCTCTATAGGGTAAAAAGCAGACTTTTCAATATAGACAAAACATGGTTTTCCCTGCCTGAATCTCTCATTCTTTGGCGAATTCTGTTCATTCCAAGCGGGAAAAGCAAGTAGGAAGTTGACTTTGAGGATAAAAACACAGCTAGTGTTTTGCAAAGTGAATTGCTGTTAGGAAGCCAATAAGTTTAATTTTAAGTGGTTCTAGATGGTAAAAAGCATACTTTTCTATATAGACAAAACATGCGGGGTTGGGGATTTAGCTCATTTGCAGAGCGCTTGCCTAGCAATCGCAAGGCCCTGGGTTAGGTCCCCAGCTCCGAAAAAAAGAGAAAAAAAAACATGCATTTCCCAGTGTGAATTACACATTCTTAGGCAAATTTGTTCATACCAGGAAGGAAAAGCTTTTAGAAATTTGACTTTCAAGATAAACACAGCTAGTGTTTTGCAAATTGAATGGTTGTTACTAAGCCAATAAGTTTAATTTTAAGTGGTTCTCTACTCTTCTATATAGACATAACATGCCTTTCCCATTCTGAATCACACATTATTAGGCAAATTCTGTTCTGTCAAATCAGGAAAAGCTTGTAAGAAGTTGATTTTGAGCATGAACACACAGCTAGTAATTTGCAAAGTGAAATGCTGTTACTTGGCCAATGAGTTTAATTTTAAGTGTTTCTAGATGGTAAGAAGCATACCTTTCTATACAGATAAAACATGCATTTCCCAGTGTGAATTACACATTCTTAGGTGAATTCTGTTCGTACCAAGGGGGAAAAGCTTTTAGGAAATTGACTTTCAAGATAAACACACCGCTAGTGTTTTGCAAAGTGAAATGCTGTTACTTGGCCAATAAGTTTAATTTTAAGTGTTTCTGGACGGTAAGAAGCATACTCTTCTATATAGACAAAACCTGCGTTTCCTAATCTGAATCACACATTCTTAGGCGTAATCTGTTCGGTCCAGTGGGAAAAGCTTTCAAGAAGTTGACTTTAAAGATAAACACACAGCTAGTGTTTTGCAAAGTGAAATCCTGTTACTTGGCCAATAAGTTTAATTTTAAGTGGTTCTAGATGGTAAGAAGCATACTTTTCTATATAGACAAAACATGTGTTTCCCAGTCTGAATCACACAATCTTAGGCAAATTCTGTTCGGTCAAAGCGGGACAAGCTTGTAAGAAGTTGACGTTGAACATAAACACACAGCTAGTAATTTGCAAAGTGAAATGCTGTTACTTGGCCAATAAGTTTAATTTTAAGTGTTTCTAGACAGTAAGAAGCATACTCTTCTATATGGACAAAACCTGCCTTTCCCACTCTGAGTCACACATTCTTAGGCAAATTCTGTTCGGTCAAAGCGGGAAAAGCTTGTAAGTAGTTGACTTTGAACATAAACACACAGCTAGTAATTTGAAAAGTAAAATCCTGTTACTTCGCAAATAAGTTTAATTTTAAGTGTTTCTAGAGGGAAAGAAGCTTACTCTTCAGTTTGGACAGAACCTTCGTTTCCCAGTCTGAATCACACATTCTTGGGCAAAATCTGTTCAGTCCATGTGGGAAAAGCTTGTAAGAAATTGACTTTGAAGATAACACAGCTAGTGTTATGCAAAGTGAAATGCTGTTACTTGGCCAATAAGTTTAATTTTAAGTGGTTCTAGACGGTAAGGAGCATACTTTTCTATATAAACAAAACATGCATTTCCTAGTGTGAATTATACATTTTTAGGCGAATTCTGTTCTTGCCAAGCGGGAAAAGCTTTTAGGAAGTTGACTTTCAAGATAAACACACAGCTAGTGTTCTGCAAATTGATTGGCTATCACTAAGCCAATAAGTTTAATTTTAAGTGGTTCTGTACTATTCTATATCGACAAAACCTGCGTTTCCCAGTCTGAATCACACATTCTTAGGCAAATCGTGTTCCTTCCAAGGGGGAAAAGTGGGTAGGAAGTTGACTTTGAAGATAAAAACACAGCTACTGTTTTACAAAGTGAATTATTCTTACTTGGAGATTAAGCTTCATTTTAAGTGGTTCTAGATGGTAAAAAGCATACTTCTCTATATAGACTAAGAAAGCTTTTCCCAGTCTCAATCTCTCATTCTTTGGCAATTTCTGTTCGTTCCAAACGGGAAAAGCTTGTAGGAACTTGAGTTTGAAGATAAACACACAGCTAGTGATTTGCAAAGTGAATGGTGTTACTTGGCAAATATGATTAGTTTCAAGTGGCTCTATAGGGTAAAAAGCAGACTTTTCAATATAGACAAAACATGGTTTTCCCTGCCTGAATCTCTCATTCTTTGGCGAATTCTGTTCATTCCAAGCGGGAAAAGCAAGTAGGAAGTTGACTTTGAGGATAAAAACACAGCTAGTGTTTTGCAAAGTGAATTGCTGTTAGGAAGCCAATAAGTTTAATTTTAAGTGGTTCTAGATGGTAAAAAGCATACTTTTCTATATAGACAAAACATGCGGGGTTGGGGATTTAGCTCAGTGGCAGAGCGCTTGCCTAGCAATCGCAAGGCCCTGGGTTCGGTCCCCAGCTCCGAAAAAAAGAGAAAAAAAAAACATGCATTTCCCAGTGTGAATTACACATTCTTAGGCAAATTTGTTCATACCAGGCAGGAAAAGCTTTTAGAAATTTGACTTTCAAGATAAACACAGCTAGTGTTTTGCAAATTGCATGGTTGTTACTAAGCCAATAAGTTTAATTTTAAGTGGTTCTCTACTCTTCTATATAGACAAAACATGCCTTTCCCATTCTGAATCAAACATTATTAGGCAAATTCTGTTCTGTCAAAGCAGGAAAAACTTGTAAGAAGTTGATTTTGAGCATGAACACACAGCTAGTAATTTGCAAAGTGAAATGCTGTTACTTGGCCAATGAGTTTAATTTTAAGTGTTTCTAGATGGTAAGAAGCATACCTTTCTATACAGATAAAACATGCATTTCCCAGTGTGAATTACACATTCTTAGGTGAATTCTGTTCGTACCAAGGGGGAAAAGTTTTTAGGAAATTGACTTTCAAGATAAACACACCGCTAGTGTTTTGTAAAAAGAAATGCTGTTACTTGGCCAATAAGTTTAATTTTAAGTGTTTCTGGACGGTAAGAAGCATACTCTTCTATATAGACAAAACCTGCGTTTCCTAATCTGAATCACACATTCTTAGGCATAATCTGTTCGGTCCAGTGGGAAAAGCTTTCAAGAAGTTGACTTTAAAGATAAACACACAGCTAGTGTTTTGCAAAGTGAAATCCTGTTACTTGGCCAATAAGTTTAATTTTAAGTGGTTCTAGATGGTAAGAAGCATACTTTTCTATATAGCCAAAACAAGTGTTTCCCAGTCTGAATCACACAATCTTAGGCAAATTCTGTTCGGTCAAAGCGGGAAAAGCTTGTAAGAAGTTGACGTTGAACATAAACGCACAGCTAGTAATTTGCAAAGTGAAATGCTGTTACTTGGCCAATAAGCTTAATTTTAAGTGGTTCTAGACGGTAAGGAGCATACTTTTCTATATAAACAAAACATGCATTTCCTAGTTTGAATTATACATTTTTAGGCAAGTTCTGTTCTTACCAAGCGGGAAAAGCTTTTAGGAAGTTGACTTTCAAGATAAACACACAGCTATTGTTTTGCAAATTGAATGGCTATTACTAAGCCAATAAGTATAATTTTAAGTGGTTCTGTACTTTTCTATATAGACAAAACCTGCCTTTCCCGGTCTGAATCACACAATCTTAGGCAAATTCTGTTCAGTCAAAGAGGGAAAAGCTTGTAAGAAGTTGATGTTGAACATAAACACACAGCTAGTAATTTGCAAAATGAAATGCTGTTACTTGGCCAATAAGTTTAATTTTAAGTGTTTCTAGAGGGTAAGAAGCATACTCTTCTATATGGACAAAACCTGCCTTTCCCAGTCTGAGTCACACATTCTTAGGCAAATTCTGGTCGGTCAAAGTAGGAAAAGCTTGTAAGAAGTTGACTTTGACATAAACACACAGCTAGTAATTTGAAAAGTTAAATCCTGTTACTTCGCCAATAAGTTTAATTTTAAGTGTTTCTAGACGGAAAGAAGCTTACTCTTCAATTTGGACAGAACCTGCGTTTCCCAGTCTGAATCACACATTCTTAGGCAAAATCTGTTCAGTCCATGTGGGAAAAGCTTGTAAGAAATTGACTTTGAAGATAACACAGCTAGTGTTATGCAAAGTGAAATGCAGTTACTTGGCTAATAAGTTTAATTTTAAGTGGTTCTAGACCATAAGAAGCATATTTTTCTATATAAACAAAACATGCATTTCCTAGTGTGAATTATACATTTTTAGGCGAATTCTGTTCTTGCCAAGCGGGAAAAGCTTTTAGGAAGTTGACTTTCAAGATAAACACACAGCTAGTGTTTTGCAAATTGAATGGCTATTACTAAGCCAATAAGTTTAATTTTAAGTGGTTCTGTACTTTTCTATATGGACAAAACCTGCGTTTCCCAGTCTGAATCACACATTCTTAGGCAAATTATGTTCGTTCCAATGGGGAAAAGTGTGTAGGGAGTTGACTTTGAAGATAAAAACACAGCTACTGTTTTACAAAGTGAATTATTCTTACTTGGAGATTAAGCTTCATTTTAAGTGGTTCTAGACGGTAAAAAGCATACTTTTCTATATAGACTAAGAAAGCTTTTCCCAGTCTCAATCTCTCATTCTTTGGCAATTTCTGTTCGTTCCAAACGGGAAAAGCTTGTAGGAACTTGACTTTGAAGATAAACACACAGCTAGTGATTTGCAAAGTGAATGGTGTTACTTGGCAAATATGCTTAGTTTCAAGTGGCTCTATAGGGTAAAAAGCAGACTTTTCAATATAGACAAAACATGGTTTTCCCTGCCTGAATCTCTCATTCTTTGGCGAATTCTGTTCATTCCAAGTGGGAAAAGCAAGTAGGAAGTTGACTTTGAGGATAAAAACACTGCTAGTGTTTTGCAAAGTGAATTGCTGTTACGAAGCCAATAAGTTTAATTTTAAGTGGTTCTAGATGGTAAAAAGCATACTTTTCTATATAGACAAAACATGCATTTCCCAGTTTGAATTACACATTCTTAGGCAAATATGTTCATACCAAGCAGGAAAAGCTTTTAGAAATTTGACTTTCAAGATAAACACAGCTAGTGTTTTGAAAATTGAATGGTTGTTACTAAGCCAATAATTTTAATTTTAAGTGGTTCTATACTCTTCTATATAGACAAAACATGCCTTTCCCATTCTGAATCACACATTATTAGGCAAAATCTGTTCTATCAAAGCAGGGAAAGCTTGTAAGAAGTTGATTTTGAGCATGAACACACAGCTAGTAATTTGCAAAGTGAAATGCTGTTACTTGGCCAATAAGTTTAATTTTAAGTGTTTCTAGACGGAAAGAAGCTTACTCTTCAATTTGGACAGAACCTGCGTTTCCCAGTCTGAATCACACATTCTTAGGCAAAATCTGTTCAGTCCATGTGGGAAAAGCTTGGAAGAAATTGACTTTGAAGATAACACAGCTAGTGTTATGCAAAGTGAAATGCTGTTACTTGGCCAATAAGTTTAATTTTAAGTGGTTCTAGACGGTAAGGAGCATACTTTTCTATATAAACAAAACATGCATTTCCTAGTGTGAATTATACATTTTTAGGCGAATTCTGTTCTTGCCAAGCGGGAAAAGCTTTTAGGAAGTTGACTTTCAAGATAAACATACAGCTAGTGTTTTGCAAATTGAATGGCTATTACTAAGCCAATAAGTTTAATTTTAAGTGGTTCTGTACTTTTCTATATGGACAAAACCTGCGTTTCCCAGTCTGAATCACACATTCTTAGGCAAATCGTGTTCGTTCCAAGGGGGAAAAGTGTGTAGGGAGTTGACTTTGAAGATAAAAACACAGCTACTGTTTTACAAAGTGAATTATTCTTACTTGGAGATTAAGCTTCATTTTAAGTGGTTCTAGACGGTAAAAAGCATACTTTTCTATATAGACTAAGAAAGCTTTTCCCAGTCTCAATCTCTCATTCTTTGGCAATTTCTGTTCGTTCCAAACGGGAAAAGCTTGTAGGAACTTGACTTTGAAGATAAACACACAGCTAGTGATTTGCAAAGTGAATGGTGTTACTTGGCAAATATGCTTAGTTTCAAGTGGCTCTATAGGGTAAAAAGCAGACTTTTCAATATAGACAAAACATGGTTTTCCCTGCCTGAATCTCTCATTCTTTGGCGAATTCTGTTCATTCCAAGCGGGAAGGCAAGTAGGAAGTTGACTTTGAGGATAAAAACACAGCTAGTGTTTTGCAAAGTGAATTGCTGTTAGGAAGCCAATAAGTTTAATTTTAAGTGGTTCTAGATGGTAAAAAGCATACTTTTCTATATAGACAAAACATGCGGTGTTGGGGATTTAGCTCAGTGGCAGAGCGCTTGCCTAGCAATCGCAAGGCCCTGGGTTCGGTCCCCAGCTCCGAAAAAAAGAGAAAAAAAAAACATGCATTTCCCAGTGTGAATTACACATTCTTAGGCAAATTTGTTCATACCAGGCAGGAAAAGCTTTTAGAAATTTGACTTTCAAGATAAACACAGCTAGTGTTTTGCAAATTGAATGGTTGTTACTAAGCCAATAAGTTTAATTTTAAGTGGTTCTCTACTCTTCTATATAGACAAAACATGCCTTTCCCATTCTGAATCACACATTATTAGGCAAATTCTGTTCTGTCAAAGCAGGAAAAGCTTGTAAGAAGTTGATTTTGAGCATGAACACACAGCTAGTAATTTGCAAAGTGAAATGCTGTTACTTGGCCAATGAGTTTAATTTTAAGTGTTTCTAGATGGTAAGAAGCATACCTTTCTATATAGACAAAACATGCATTTCCCAGTGTGAATTACACATTCTTAGGGGAATTCTGTTCGTACCAAGTGGGAAAAGCTTTTAGGAAATTGACTTTCAAGATAAACACACCGCTAGTGTTTTGCAAAGTGAAATGCTGTTACTTGGCCAATAAGTTTAATTTTAAGTGTTTCTGGACGGTAAGAAGCATACTCTTCTATATAGACAAAACCTGCGTTTCCTAATCTGAATCACACATTCTTAGGCATAATCTGTTCGGTCCAGTGGGAAAAGCTTTCAAGAAGTTGACTTTAAAGATAAACACACAGCTAGTGTTTTGCAAAGTGAAATCCTGTTACTTGGCCAATAAGTTTAATTTTAAGTGGTTCTAGATGGTAAGAAGCATACTTTTCTATATAGCCAAAACAAGTGTTTCCCAGTCTGAATCACACAATCTTAGGCAAATTCTGTTCGGTCAAAGCGGGAAAAGCTTGTAAGAAGTTGACGTTGAACATAAACGCACAGCTAGTAATTTGCAAAGTGAAATGCTGTTACTTGGCCAATAAGCTTAATTTTAAGTGGTTCTAGACGGTAAGGAGCATACTTTTCTATATAAACAAAACATGCATTTCCTAGTTTGAATTATACATTTTTAGGCAAGTTCTGTTCTTACCAAGCGGGAAAAGCTTTTAGGAAGTTGACTTTCAAGATAAACACACAGCTATTGTTTTGCAAATTGAATGGCTATTACTAAGCCAATAAGTATAATTTTAAGTGGTTCTGTACTTTTCTATATAGACAAAACCTGCGTTTCCCGGTCTGAATCACACAATCTTAGGCAAATTCTGTTCAGTCAAAGCGGGAAAAGCTTGAAAGAAGTTGATGTTGAACATAAACACACAGCTAGTAATTTGCAAAATGAAATGCTGTTACTTGGCCAATAAGTTTAATTTTAAGTGTTTCTAGAGGGTAAGAAGCATACTCTTCTATATGGACAAAACCTGCCTTTCCCAGTCTGAGTCACACATTCTTAGGCAAATTCTGGTCGGTCAAAGTAGGAAAAGCTTGTAAGAAGTTGACTTTGACATAAACACACAGCTAGTAATTTGAAAAGTTAAATCCTGTTACTTCGCCAATAAGTTTAATTTTAAGTGTTTCTAGACGGAAAGAAGCTTACTCTTCAATTTGGACAGAACCTGCGTTTCCCAGTCTGAATCACACATTCTTAGGCAAAATCTGTTCAGTCCATGTGGGAAAAGCTTGTAAGAAATTGACTTTGAAGATAACACAGCTAGTGTTATGCAAAGTGAAATGCAGTTACTTGGCTAATAAGTTTAATTTTAAGTGGTTCTAGACCATAAGAAGCATATTTTTCTATATAAACAAAACATGCATTTCCTAGTGTGAATTATACATTTTTAGGCGAATTCTGTTCTTGCCAAGCGGGAAAAGCTTTTAGGAAGTTGACTTTCAAGATAAACACACAGCTAGTGTTTTGCAAATTGAATGGCTATTACTAAGCCAATAAGTTTAATTTTAAGTGGTTCTGTACTTTTCTATATGGACAAAACCTGCGTTTCCCAGTCTGAATCACACATTCTTAGGCAAATTATGTTCGTTCCAAGGGGGAAAAGTGTGTAGGGAGTTGACTTTGAAGATAAAAACACAGCTACTGTTTTACAAAGTGAATTATTCTTACTTGGAGATTAAGATTCATTTCAAGTGGTTCTAGACGGTAAAAAGCATACTTTTCTATATAGACTAAGAAAGCTTTTCCCAGTCTCAATCTCTCATTCTTTGGCAATTTCTGTTCGTTCCAAACGGGAAAAGCTTGTAGGAACTTGACTTTGAAGATAAACACACAGCTAGTGATTAGCAAAATGAATGGTGTTACTTGGCAAATATGCTTAGTTTCAAGTGGCTCTATAGGGTAAAAAGCAGACTTTTCAATATAGACAAAACATGGTTTTCCCTGCCTGAATCTCTCATTCTTTGGCGAATTCTGTTCATTCCAAGCGGGAAAAGCAAGTAGGAAGTTGACTTTGAGGATAAAAACACTGCTAGTGTTTTGCAAAGTAAATTGCTGTTACGAAGCCAATAAGTTTAATTTTAAGTGGTTCTAGATGGTAAAAAGCATACTTTTTATATAGACAAAACATGCATTTCCCAGTTTGAATTACACATTCTTAGGCAAATATGTTCATACCAAGCAGGAAAAGCGTTTAGAAATTTGACTTTCAAGATAAACACAGCTAGTGTTTTGAAAATTGAATGGTTGTTACTAAGCCAATAATTTTAATTTTAAGTGGTTCTATACTCTTCTATATAGACAAAACATGCCTTTCCCATTCTGAATCACACATTATTAGGCAAATTCTGTTCTATCAAAGCAGGGAAAGCTTGTAAGAAGTTGATTTTGAGCATGAACACACAGCTAGTAATTTGCAAAGTGAAATGCTGTTACTTGGCCAATAAGTTTAATTTTAAGTGTTTCTAGACGGAAAGAAGCTTACTCTTCAATTTGGACAGAACCTGCGTTTCCCAGTCTGAATCACACATTCTTAGGCAAAATCTGTTCAGTCCATGTGGGAAAAGCTTGGAAGAAATTGACTTTGAAGATAACACAGCTAGTGTTATGCAAAGTGAAATGCAGTTACTTGGCTAATAAGTTTAATTTTAAGTGGTTCTAGACCATAAGAAGCATATTTTTCTATATAAACAAAACATGCATTTCCTAGTGTGAATTATACATTTTTAGGCGAATTCTGTTCTTGCCAAGCGGGAAAAGCTTTTAGGAAGTTGACTTTCAAGATAAACACACAGCTAGTGTTTTGCAAATTGAATGGCTATTACTAAGCCAATAAGTTTAATTTTAAGTGGTTCTGTACTTTTCTATATGGACAAAACCTGCGTTTCCCAGTCTGAATCACACATTCTTAGGCAAATCATGTTCGTTCCAAGGGGGAAAAGTGTGTAGGGAGTTGACTTTGAAGATAAAAACACAGCTACTGTTTTACAAAGTGAATTATTCTTACTTGGAGATTAAGATTCATTTCAAGTGGTTCTAGACGGTAAAAAGCATACTTTTCTATACAGACTAAGAAAGCTTTTCCCAGTCTCAATCTCTCATTCTTTGGCAATTTCTGTTCGTTCCAAACGGGAAAAGCTTGTAGGAACTTGACTTTGAAGATAAACACACAGCTAGTGATTAGCAAACTGAATGGTGTTACTTGGCAAATATGCTTAGTTTCAAGTGGCTCTATAGGGTAAAAAGCAGACTTTTCAATATAGACAAAACATGGTTTTCCCTGCCTGAATCTCTCATTCTTTGGCGAATTCTGTTCATTCCAAGCGGGAAAAGCAAGTAGGAAGTTGACTTTGAGGATAAAAACTCTGCTAGTGTTTTGCAAAGTGAATTGCTGTTACGAAGCCAATAAGTTTAATTTTAAGTGGTTCTAGATGGTAAAAAGCATACTTTTTATATAGACAAAACATGCATTTCCCAGTCTGAATCACACATTCTTAGGCAAATCGTGTTCGTTCCAAGGGGGAAAAGTGTGTAGGGAGTTGACTTTGAAGATAAAAACACAGCTACTGTTTTACAAAGTGAATTATTCTTACTTGGAGATTAAGCTTCATTTTAAGTGGTTCTAGACGGTAAAAAGCATACTTTTCTATATAGACTAAGAAAGCTTGTCCCAGTCTCAATCTCTCATTCTTTGGCAATTTCTGTTCGTTCCAAACGGGAAAAGCTTGTAGGAACTTGACTTTGAAGATAAACACACAGCTAGTGATTTGCAAAGTGAATGGTGTTACTTGGCAAATATGCTTAGTTTCAAGTGGCTCTATAGGGTAAAAAGCAGACTTTTCAATATAGACAAAACATGGTTTTCCCTGCCTGAATCTCTCATTCTTTGGCGAATTCTGTTCATTCCAAGCGGGAAAAGCAAGTAGGAAGTTGACTTTGAGGATAAAAACACAGCTAGTGTTTTGCAAAGTGAATTGCAGTTAGGAAGCCAATAAGTTTAATTTTAAGTGGTTCTAGATGGTAAAAAGCATACTTTTCTATATAGACAAAACATGCGGGGTTGGGGATTTAGCTCAGTGGCAGAGCGCTTGCCTAGCAATCGCAAGGCCCTGGGTTCGGTCCCCAGCTCCGAAAAAAAGAGAAAAAAAAAACATGCATTTCCCAGTGTGAATTACACATTCTTAGGCAAATTTGTTCATACCAGGCAGGAAAAGCTTTTAGAAATTTGACTTTCAAGATAAACACAGCTAGTGTTTTGCAAATTGAATGGTTGTTACTAAGCCAATAAGTTTAATTTTAAGTGGTTCTCTACTCTTCTATATAGACAAAACATGCCTTTCCCATTCTGAATCACACATTATTAGGCAAATTCTGTTCTGTCAAAGCAGGAAAAGCTTGTAAGAAGTTGATTTTGAGCATGAACACACAGCTAGTAATTTGCAAAGTGAAATGCTGTTACTTGGCCAATGAGTTTAATTTTAAGTGTTTCTAGATGGTAAGAAGCATACCTTTCTATATAGACAAAACATGCATTTCCCAGTGTGAATTACACATTCTTAGGGGAATTCTGTTCGTACCAAGTGGGAAAAGCTTTTAGGAAATTGACTTTCAAGATAAACACACCGCTAGTGTTTTGCAAAGGGAAATGCTGTTACTTGGCCAATAAGTTTAATTTTAAGTGTTTCTGGACGGTAAGAAGCATACTCTTCTATATAGACAAAACCTGCGTTTCCTAATCTGAATCACACATTCTTAGGCATAATCTGTTCGGTCCAGTGGGAAAAGCTTTCAAGAAGTTGACTTTAAAGATAAACACACAGCTAGTGTTTTGCAAAGTGAAATCCTGTTACTTGGCCAATAAGTTTAATTTTAAGTGGTTCTAGATGGTAAGAAGCATACTTTTCTATATAGCCAAAACAAGTGTTTCCCAGTCTGAATCACACAATCTTAGGCAAATTCTGTTCGGTCAAAGCGGGAAAAGCTTGTAAGAAGTTGACGTTGAACATAAACGCACAGCTAGTAATTTGCAAAGTGAAATGCTGTTACTTGGCCAATAAGCTTAATTTTAAGTGGTTCTAGACGGTAAGGAGCATACTTTTCTATATAAACAAAACATGCATTTCCTAGTTTGAATTATACATTTTTAGGCAAGTTCTGTTCTTACCAAGCGGGAAAAGCTTTTAGGAAGTTGACTTTCAAGATAAACACACAGCTATTGTTTTGCAAATTGAATGGCTATTACTAAGCCAATAAGTATAATTTTAAGTGGTTCTGTACTTTTCTATATAGACAAAACCTGCGTTTCCCGGTCTGAATCACACAATCTTAGGCAAATTCTGTTCAGTCAAAGAGGGAAAAGCTTGTAAGAAGTTGATGTTGAACATAAACACACAGCTAGTAATTTGCAAAATGAAATGCTGTTACTTGGCCAATAAGTTTAATTTTAAGTGTTTCTAGAGGGTAAGAAGCATACTCTTCTATATGGACAAAACCTGCCTTTCCCAGTATGAGTCACACATTCTTAGGCAAATTCTGGTCGGTCAAAGTAGGAAAAGCTTGTAAGAAGTTGACTTTGACATAAACACACAGCTAGTAATTTGAAAAGTTAAATCCTGTTACTTCGCCAATAAGTTTAATTTTAAGTGTTTCTAGACGGAAAGAAGCTTACTCTTCAATTTGGACAGAACCTGCGTTTCCCAGTCTGAATCACACATTCTTAGGCAAAATCTGTTCAGTCCATGTGGGAAAAGCTTGTAAGAAATTGACTTTGAAGATAACACAGCTAGTGTTATGCAAAGTGAAATGCAGTTACTTGGCTAATAAGTTTAATTTTAAGTGGTTCTAGACCATAAGAAGCATATTTTTCTATATAAACAAAACATGCATTTCCTAGTGTGAATTATACATTTTTAGGCGAATTCTGTTCTTGCCAAGCGGGAAAAGCTTTTAGGAAGTTGACTTTCAAGATAAACACACAGCTAGTGTTTTGCAAATTGAATGGCTATTACTAAGCCAATAAGTTTAATTTTAAGTGGTTCTGTACTTTTCTATATGGACAAAACCTGCGTTTCCCAGTCTGAATCACACATTCTTAGGCAAATTATGTTCGTTCCAAGGGGGAAAAGTGTGTAGGGAGTTGACTTTGAAGATAAAAACACAGCTACTGTTTTACAAAGTGAATTATTCTTACTTGGAGATTAAGATTCATTTCAAGTGGTTCTAGACGGTAAAAAGCATACTTTTCTATACAGACTAAGAAAGCTTTTCCCAGTCTCAATCTCTCATTCTTTGGCAATTTCTGTTCGTTCCAAACGGGAAAAGCTTGTAGGAACTTGACTTTGAAGATAAACACACAGCTAGTGATTAGCAAAATGAATGGTGTTACTTGGCAAATATGCTTAGTTTCAAGTGGCTCTATAGGGTAAAAAGCAGACTTTTCAATATAGACAAAACATGGTTTTCCCTGCCTGAATCTCTCATTCTTTGGCGAATTCTGTTCATTCCAAGCGGGAAAAGCAAGTAGGAAGTTGACTTTGAGGATAAAAACACTGCTAGTGTTTTGCAAAGTGAATTGCTGTTACGAAGCCAATAAGTTTAATTTTAAGTGGTTCTAGATGGTAAAAAGCATACTTTTTATATAGACAAAACATGCATTTCCCAGTTTGAATTACACATTCTTAGGCAAATATGTTCATACCAAGCAGGAAAAGCTTTTAGAAATTTGACTTTCAAGATAAACACAGCTAGTGTTTTGAAAATTGAATGGTTGTTACTAAGCCAATAATTTTAATTTTAAGTGGTTCTATACTCTTCTATATAGACAAAACATGCCTTTCCCATTCTGAATCACACATTATTAGGCAAATTCTGTTCTGTCAAAGCAGGGAAAGCTTGTAAGAAGTTGATTTTGAGCATGAACACACAGCTAGTAATTTGCAAAGTGAAATGCTGTTACTTGGCCAATAAGTTTAATTTTAAGTGTTTCTAGACGGAAAGAAGCTTACTCTTCAATTTGGACAGAACCTGCGTTTCCCAGTCTGAATCACACATTCTTAGGCAAAATCTGTTCAGTCCATGTGGGAAAAGCTTGGAAGAAATTGACTTTGAAGATAACACAGCTAGTGTTATGCAAAGTGAAATGCTGTTACTTGGCCAATAAGTTTAATTTTAAGTGGTTCTAGACGGTAAGGAGCATACTTTTCTATATAAACAAAACATGCATTTCCTAGTGTGAATTATACATTTTTAGGCGAATTCTGTTCTTGCCAAGCGGGAAAAGCTTTTAGGAAGTTGACTTTCAAGATAAACATACAGCTAGTGTTTTGCAAATTGAATGGCTATTACTAAGCCAATAAGTTTAATTTTAAGTGGTTCTGTACTTTTCTATATGGACAAAACCTGCGTTTCCCAGTCTGAATCACACATTCTTAGGCAAATCGTGTTCGTTCCAAGGGGGAAAAGTGTGTAGGGAGTTGACTTTGAAGATAAAAACACAGCTACTGTTTTACAAAGTGAATTATTCTTACTTGGAGATT
The DNA here is from genome assembly GCF_036323735.1 of Rattus norvegicus. Taxonomy (NCBI): domain Eukaryota; kingdom Metazoa; phylum Chordata; class Mammalia; order Rodentia; family Muridae; genus Rattus; species Rattus norvegicus. Next base: position 28,344 of record NW_026947366.1, read on the forward strand.
AAGCTTCATTTTAAGTGGTTCTAGACGGTAAAAAGCATACTTTTCTATATAGACTAAGAAAGCTTTTCCCAGTCTCAATCTCTCATTCTTTGGCAATTTCTGTTCGTTCCAAACGGGAAAAGCTTGTAGGAACTTGACTTTGAAGATAAACACACAGCTAGTGATTTGCAAAGTGAATGGTGTTACTTGGCAAATATGCTTAGTTTCAAGTGGCTCTATAGGGTAAAAAGCAGACTTTTCAATATAGACAAAACATGGTTTTCCCTGCCTGAATCTCTCATTCTTTGGCGAATTCTGTTCATTCCAAGCGGGAAGGCAAGTAGGAAGTTGACTTTGAGGATAAAAACACAGCTAGTGTTTTGCAAAGTGAATTGCTGTTAGGAAGCCAATAAGTTTAATTTTAAGTGGTTCTAGATGGTAAAAAGCATACTTTTCTATATAGACAAAACATGCGGGGTTGGGGATTTAGCTCAGTGGCAGAGCGCTTGCCTAGCAATCGCAAGGCCCTGGGTTCGGTCCCCAGCTCCGGAAAAAAAGAGAAAAAAAAAACATGCATTTCCCAGTGTGAATTACACATTCTTAGGCAAATTTGTTCATACCAGGCAGGAAAAGCTTTTAGAAATTTGACTTTCAAGATAAACACAGCTAGTGTTTTGCAAATTGAATGGTTGTTACTAAGCCAATAAGTTTAATTTTAAGTGGTTCTCTACTCTTCTATATAGACAAAACATGCCTTTCCCATTCTGAATCACACATTATTAGGCAAATTCTGTTCTGTCAAAGCAGGAAAAGCTTGTAAGAAGTTGATTTTGAGCATGAACACACAGCTAGTAATTTGCAAAGTGAAATGCTGTTACTTGGCCAATGAGTTTAATTTTAAGTGTTTCTAGATGGTAAGAAGCATACCTTTCTATATAGACAAAACATGCATTTCCCAGTGTGAATTACACATTCTTAGGGGAATTCTGTTCGTACCAAGTGGGAAAAGCTTTTAGGAAATTGACTTTCAAGATAAACACACCGCTAGTGTTTTGCAAAGGGAAATGCTGTTACTTGGCCAATAAGTTTAATTTTAAGTGTTTCTGGACGGTAAGAAGCATACTCTTCTATATAGACAAAACCTGCGTTTCCTAATCTGAATCACACATTCTTAGGCATAATCTGTTCGGTCCAGTGGGAAAAGCTTTCAAGAAGTTGACTTTAAAGATAAACACACAGCTAGTGTTTTGCAAAGTGAAATCCTGTTACTTGGCCAATAAGTTTAATTTTAAGTGGTTCTAGATGGTAAGAAGCATACTTTTCTATATAGCCAAAACAAGTGTTTCCCAGTCTGAATCACACAATCTTAGGCAAATTCTGTTCGGTCAAAGCGGGAAAAGCTTGTAAGAAGTTGACGTTGAACATAAACGCACAGCTAGTAATTTGCAAAGTGAAATGCTGTTACTTGGCCAATAAGCTTAATTTTAAGTGGTTCTAGACGGTAAGGAGCATACTTTTCTATATAAACAAAACATGCATTTCCTAGTTTGAATTATACATTTTTAGGCAAGTTCTGTTCTTACCAAGCGGGAAAAGCTTTTAGGAAGTTGACTTTCAAGATAAACACACAGCTATTGTTTTGCAAATTGAATGGCTATTACTAAGCCAATAAGTATAATTTTAAGTGGTTCTGTACTTTTCTATATAGACAAAACCTGCGTTTCCCGGTCTGAATCACACAATCTTAGGCAAATTCTGTTCAGTCAAAGAGGGAAAAGCTTGTAAGAATTTGATGTTGAACATAAACACACAGCTAGTAATTTGCAAAATGAAATGCTGTTACTTGGCCAATAAGTTTAATTTTAAGTGTTTCTAGAGGGTAAGAAGCATACTCTTCTATATGGACAAAACCTGCCTTTCCCAGTCTGAGTCACACATTCTTAGGCAAATTCTGGTCGGTCAAAGTAGGAAAAGCTTGTAAGAAGTTGACTTTGACATAAACACACAGCTAGTAATTTGAAAAGTTAAATCCTGTTACTTCGCCAATAAGTTTAATTTTAAGTGTTTCTAGACGGAAAGAAGCTTACTCTTCAATTTGGACAGAACCTGCGTTTCCCAGTCTGAATCACACATTCTTAGGCAAAATCTGTTCAGTCCATGTGGGAAAAGCTTGTAAGAAATTGACTTTGAAGATAACACAGCTAGTGTTATGCAAAGTGAAATGCAGTTACTTGGCTAATAAGTTTAATTTTAAGTGGTTCTAGACCATAAGAAGCATATTTTTCTATATAAACAAAACATGCATTTCCTAGTGTGAATTATACATTTTTAGGCGAATTCTGTTCTTGCCAAGCGGGAAAAGCTTTTAGGAAGTTGACTTTCAAGATAAACACACAGCTAGTGTTTTGCAAATTGAATGGCTATTACTAAGCCAATAAGTTTAATTTTAAGTGGTTCTGTACTTTTCTATATGGACAAAACCTGCGTTTCCCAGTCTGAATCACACATTCTTAGGCAAATTATGTTCGTTCCAAGGGGGAAAAGTGTGTAGGGAGTTGACTTTGAAGATAAAAACACAGCTACTGTTTTACAAAGTGAATTATTCTTACTTGGAGATTAAGATTCATTTTAAGTGGTTCTAGACGGTAAAAAGCATACTTTTCTATACAGACTAAGAAAGCTTTTCCCAGTCTCAATCTCTCATTCTTTGGCAATTTCTGTTCGTTCCAAACGGGAAAAGCTTGTAGGAACTTGACTTTGAAGATAAACACACAGCTAGTGATTAGCAAAATGAATGGTGTTACTTGGCAAATATGCTTAGTTTCAAGTGGCTCTATAGGGTAAAAAGCAGACTTTTCAATATAGACAAAACATGGTTTTCCCTGCCTGAATCTCTCATTCTTTGGCGAATTCTGTTCATTCCAAGCGGGAAAAGCAAGTAGGAAGTTGACTTTGAGGATAAAAACACTGCTAGTGTTTTGCAAAGTGAATTGCTGTTACGAAGCCAATAAGTTTAATTTTAAGTGGTTCTAGATGGTAAAAAGCATACTTTTCTATATAGACAAAACATGCATTTCCCAGTTTGAATTACACATTCTTAGGCAAATATGTTCATACCAAGCAGGAAAAGCTTTTAGAAATTTGACTTTCAAGATAAACACAGCTAGTGTTTTGAAAATTGAATGGTTGTTACTAAGCCAATAATTTTAATTTTAAGTGGTTCTATACTCTTCTATATAGACAAAACATGCCTTTCCCATTCTGAATCACACATTATTAGGCAAAATCTGTTCTGTAAAAGCAGGAAAAGCTTGTAAGAAGTTGATTTTGAGCATGAACACACAGCTAGTAATTTGCAAAGTGAAATGCTGTTACTTGGCCAATAAGTTTAATTTTAAGTGTTTCTAGACGGAAAGAAGCTTACTCTTCAATTTGGACAGAACCTGCGTTTCCCAGTCTGAATCACACATTCTTAGGCAAAATCTGTTCAGTCCATGTGGGAAAAGCTTGGAAGAAATTGACTTTGAAGATAACACAGCTAGTGTTATGCAAAGTGAAATGCTGTTACTTGGCCAATAAGTTTAATTTTAAGTGGTTCTAGACGGTAAGGAGCATACTTTTCTATATAAACAAACCATGCATTTCCTAGTGTGAATTATACATTTTTAGGCGAATTCTGTTCTTGCCAAGCGGGAAAAGCTTTTAGGAAGTTGACTTTCAAGATAAACATACAGCTAGTGTTTTGCAAATTGAATGGCTATTACTAAGCCAATAAGTTTAATTTTAAGTGGTTCTGTACTTTTCTATATGGACAAAACCTGCGTTTCCCAGTCTGAATCACACATTCTTAGGCAAATCGTGTTCGTTCCAAGGGGGAAAAGTGTGTAGGGAGTTGACTTTGAAGATAAAAACACAGCTACTGTTTTACAAAGTGAATTATTCTTACTTGGAGATTAAGCTTCATTTTAAGTGGTTCTAGACGGTAAAAAGCATACTTTTCTATATAGACTAAGAAAGCTTTTCCCAGTCTCAATCTCTCATTCTTTGGCAATTTCTGTTCGTTCCAAACGGGAAAAGCTTGTAGGAACTTGACTTTGAAGATAAACACACAGCTAGTGATTTGCAAAGTGAATGGTGTTACTTGGCAAATATGCTTAGTTTCAAGTGGCTCTATAGGGTAAAAAGCAGACTTTTCAATATAGACAAAACATGGTTTTCCCTGCCTGAATCTCTCATTCTTTGGCGAATTCTGTTCATTCCAAGCGGGAAGGCAAGTAGGAAGTTGACTTTGAGGATAAAAACACAGCTAGTGTTTTGCAAAGTGAATTGCTGTTAGGAAGCCAATAAGTTTAATTTTAAGTGGTTCTAGATGGTAAAAAGCATACTTTTCTATATAGACAAAACATGCGGGGTTGGGGATTTAGCTCAGTGGCAGAGCGCTTGCCTAGCAATCGCAAGGCCCTGGGTTCGGTCCCCAGCTCCGAAAAAAAGAGAAAAAAAAAACATGCATTTCCCAGTGTGAATTACACATTCTTAGGCAAATTTGTTCATACCAGGCAGGAAAAGCTTTTAGAAATTTGACTTTCAAGATAAACACAGCTAGTGTTTTGCAAATTGAATGGTTGTTACTAAGCCAATAAGTTTAATTTTAAGTGGTTCTCTACTCTTCTATATAGACAAAACATGCCTTTCCCATTCTGAATCACACATTATTAGGCAAATTCTGTTCTGTCAAAGCAGGAAAAGCTTGTAAGAAGTTGATTTTGAGCATGAACACACAGCTAGTAATTTGCAAAGTGAAATGCTGTTACTTGGCCAATGAGTTTAATTTTAAGTGTTTCTAGATGGTAAGAAGCATACCTTTCTATATAGACAAAACATGCATTTCCCAGTGTGAATTACACATTCTTAGGGGAATTCTGTTCGTACCAAGTGGGAAAAGCTTTTAGGAAATTGACTTTCAAGATAAACACACCGCTAGTGTTTTGCAAAGGGAAATGCTGTTACTTGGCCAATAAGTTTAATTTTAAGTGTTTCTGGACGGTAAGAAGCATACTCTTCTATATAGACAAAACCTGCGTTTCCTAATCTGAATCACACATTCTTAGGCATAATCTGTTCGGTCCAGTGGGAAAAGCTTTCAAGAAGTTGACTTTAAAGATAAACACACAGCTAGTGTTTTGCAAAGTGAAATCCTGTTACTTGGCCAATAAGTTTAATTTTAAGTGGTTCTAGATGGTAAGAAGCATACTTTTCTATATAGCCAAAACAAGTGTTTCCCAGTCTGAATCACACAATCTTAGGCAAATTCTGTTCGGTCAAAGCGGGAAAAGCTTGTAAGAAGTTGACGTTGAACATAAACGCACAGCTAGTAATTTGCAAAGTGAAATGCTGTTACTTGGCCAATAAGCTTAATTTTAAGTGGTTCTAGACGGTAAGGAGCATACTTTTCTATATAAACAAAACATGCATTTCCTAGTTTGAATTATACATTTTTAGGCAAGTTCTGTTCTTACCAAGCGGGAAAAGCTTTTAGGAAGTTGACTTTCAAGATAAACACACAGCTATTGTTTTGCAAATTGAATGGCTATTACTAAGCCAATAAGTATAATTTTAAGTGGTTCTGTACTTTTCTATATAGACAAAACCTGCGTTTCCCGGTCTGAATCACACAATCTTAGGCAAATTCTGTTCAGTCAAAGAGGGAAAAGCTTGTAAGAAGTTGATGTTGAACATAAACACACAGCTAGTAATTTGCAAAATGAAATGCTGTTACTTGGCCAATAAGTTTAATTTTAAGTGTTTCTAGAGGGTAAGAAGCATACTCTTCTATATGGACAAAACCTGCCTTTCCCAGTCTGAGTCACACATTCTTAGGCAAATTCTGGTCGGTCAAAGTAGGAAAAGCTTGTAAGAAGTTGACTTTGACATAAACACACAGCTAGTAATTTGAAAAGTTAAATCCTGTTACTTCGCCAATAAGTTTAATTTTAAGTGTTTCTAGACGGAAAGAAGCTTACTCTTCAATTTGGACAGAACCTGCGTTTCCCAGTCTGAATCACACATTCTTAGGCAAAATCTGTTCAGTCCATGTGGGAAAAGCTTGTAAGAAATTGACTTTGAAGATAACACAGCTAGTGTTATGCAAAGTGAAATGCAGTTACTTGGCTAATAAGTTTAATTTTAAGTGGTTCTAGACCATAAGAAGCATATTTTTCTATATAAACAAAACATGCATTTCCTAGTGTGAATTATACATTTTTAGGCGAATTCTGTTCTTGCCAAGCGGGAAAAGCTTTTAGGAAGTTGACTTTCAAGATAAACACACAGCTAGTGTTTTGCAAATTGAATGGCTATTACTAAGCCAATAAGTTTAATTTTAAGTGGTTCTGTACTTTTCTATATGGACAAAACCTGCGTTTCCCAGTCTGAATCACACATTCTTAGGCAAATTATGTTCGTTCCAAGGGGGAAAAGTGTGTAGGGAGTTGACTTTGAAGATAAAAACACAGCTACTGTTTTACAAAGTGAATTATTCTTACTTGGAGATTAAGCTTCATTTTAAGTGGTTCTAGACGGTAAAAAGCATACTTTTCTATACAGACTAAGAAAGCTTTTCCCAGTCTCAATCTCTCATTCTTTGGCAATCTCTGTTCGTTCCAAACGGGAAAAGCTTGTAGGAACTTGACTTTGAAGATAAACACACAGCTAGTGATTAGCAAAATGAATGGTGTTACTTGGCAAATATGCTTAGTTTCAAGTGGCTCTATAGGGTAAAAAGCAGACTTTTCAATATAGACAAAACATGGTTTTCCCTGCCTGAATCTCTCATTCTTTGGCGAATTCTGTTCATTCCAAGCGGGAAAAGCAAGTAGGAAGTTGACTTTGAGGATAAAAACACTGCTAGTGTTTTGCAAAGTGAATTGCTGTTACGAAGCCAATAAGTTTAATTTTAAGTGGTTCTAGATGGTAAAAAGCATACTTTTCTATATAGACAAAACATGCATTTCCCAGTTTGAATTACACATTCTTAGGCAAATATGTTCATACCAAGCAGGAAAAGCTTTTAGAAATTTGACTTTCAAGATAAACACAGCTAGTGTTTTGAAAATTGAATGGTTGTTACTAAGCCAATAATTTTAATTTTAAGTGGTTCTATACTCTTCTATATAGACAAAACATGCCTTTCCCATTCTGAATCACACATTATTAGGCAAAATCTGTTCTATCAAAGCAGGGAAAGCTCGTAAGAAGTTGATTTTGAGCATGAACACACAGCTAGTAATTTGCAAAGTGAAATGCTGTTACTTGGCCAATAAGTTTAATTTTAAGTGTTTCTAGACGGAAAGAAGCTTACTCTTCAATTTGGACAGAACCTGCGTTTCCCAGTCTGAATCACACATTCTTAGGCAAAATCTGTTCAGTCCATGTGGGAAAAGCTTGGAAGAAATTGACTTTGAAGATAACACAGCTAGTGTTATGCAAAGTGAAATGCTGTTACTTGGCCAATAAGTTTAATTTTAAGTGGTTCTAGACGGTAAGGAGCATACTTTTCTATATAAACAAACCATGCATTTCCTAGTGTGAATTATACATTTTTAGGCGAATTCTGTTCTTGCCAAGCGGGAAAAGCTTTTAGGAAGTTGACTTTCAAGATAAACATACAGCTAGTGTTTTGCAAATTGAATGGCTATTACTAAGCCAATAAGTTTAATTTTAAGTGGTTCTGTACTTTTCTATATGGACAAAACCTGCGTTTCCCAGTCTGAATCACACATTCTTAGGCAAATCGTGTTCGTTCCAAGGGGGAAAAGTGTGTAGGGAGTTGACTTTGAAGATAAAAACACAGCTACTGTTTTACAAAGTGAATTATTCTTACTTGGAGATTAAGCTTCATTTTAAGTGGTTCTAGACGGTAAAAAGCATACTTTTCTATATAGACTAAGAAAGCTTTTCCCAGTCTCAATCTCTCATTCTTTGGCAATTTCTGTTCGTTCCAAACGGGAAAAGCTTGTAGGAACTTGACTTTGAAGATAAACACACAGCTAGTGATTTGCAAAGTGAATGGTGTTACTTGGCAAATATGCTTAGTTTCAAGTGGCTCTATAGGGTAAAAAGCAGACTTTTCAATATAGACAAAACATGGTTTTCCCTGCCTGAATCTCTCATTCTTTGGCGAATTCTGTTCATTCCAAGCGGGAAGGCAAGTAGGAAGTTGACTTTGAGGATAAAAACACAGCTAGTGTTTTGCAAAGTGAATTGCTGTTAGGAAGCCAATAAGTTTAATTTTAAGTGGTTCTAGATGGTAAAAAGCATACTTTTCTATATAGACAAAACATGCGGGGTTGGGGATTTAGCTCAGTGGCAGAGCGCTTGCCTAGCAATCGCAAGGCCCTGGGTTCGGTCCCCAGCTCCGAAAAAAAGAGAAAAAAAAAACATGCATTTCCCAGTGTGAATTACACATTCTTAGGCAAATTTGTTCATACCAGGCAGGAAAAGCTTTTAGAAATTTGACTTTCAAGATAAACACAGCTAGTGTTTTGCAAATTGAATGGTTGTTACTAAGCCAATAAGTTTAATTTTAAGTGGTTCTCTACTCTTCTATATAGACAAAACATGCCTTTCCCATTCTGAATCACACATTATTAGGCAAATTCTGTTCTGTCAAAGCAGGAAAAGCTTGTAAGAAGTTGATTTTGAGCATGAACACACAGCTAGTAATTTGCAAAGTGAAATGCTGTTACTTGGCCAATGAGTTTAATTTTAAGTGTTTCTAGATGGTAAGAAGCATACCTTTCTATATAGACAAAACATGCATTTCCCAGTGTGAATTACACATTCTTAGGGGAATTCTGTTCGTACCAAGTGGGAAAAGCTTTTAGGAAATTGACTTTCAAGATAAACACACCGCTAGTGTTTTGCAAAGTGAAATGCTGTTACTTGGCCAATAAGTTTAATTTTAAGTGTTTCTGGACGGTAAGAAGCATACTCTTCTATATAGACAAAACCTGCGTTTCCTAATCTGAATCACACATTCTTAGGCATAATCTGTTCGGTCCAGTGGGAAAAGCTTTCAAGAAGTTGACTTTAAAGATAAACACACAGCTAGTGTTTTGCAAAGTGAAATCCTGTTACTTGGCCAATAAGTTTAATTTTAAGTGGTTCTAGATGGTAAGAAGCATACTTTTCTATATAGCCAAAACAAGTGTTTCCCAGTCTGAATCACACAATCTTAGGCAAATTCTGTTCGGTCAAAGCGGGAAAAGCTTGTAAGAAGTTGACGTTGAACATAAACGCACAGCTAGTAATTTGCAAAGTGAAATGCTGTTACTTGGCCAATAAGCTTAATTTTAAGTGGTTCTAGACGGTAAGGAGCATACTTTTCTATATAAACAAAACATGCATTTCCTAGTTTGAATTATACATTTTTAGGCAAGTTCTGTTCTTACCAAGCGGGAAAAGCTTTTAGGAAGTTGACTTTCAAGATAAACACACAGCTATTGTTTTGCAAATTGAATGGCTATTACTAAGCCAATAAGTATAATTTTAAGTGGTTCTGTACTTTTCTATATAGACAAAACCTGCGTTTCCCGGTCTGAATCACACAATCTTAGGCAAATTCTGTTCAGTCAAAGCGGGAAAAGCTTGTAAGAAGTTGATGTTGAACATAAACACACAGCTAGTAATTTGCAAAATGAAATGCTGTTACTTGGCCAATAAGTTTAATTTTAAGTGTTTCTAGAGGGTAAGAAGCATACTCTTCTATATGGACAAAACCTGCCTTTCCCAGTCTGAGTCACACATTCTTAGGCAAATTCTGGTCGGTCAAAGTAGGAAAAGCTTGTAAGAAGTTGACTTTGACATAAACACACAGCTAGTAATTTGAAAAGTTAAATCCTGTTACTTGGCCAATAAGTTTAATTTTAAGTGTTTCTAGACGGAAAGAAGCTTACTCTTCAATTTGGACAGAACCTGCGTTTCCCAGTCTGAATCACACATTCTTAGGCAAAATCTGTTCAGTCCATGTGGGAAAAGCTTGTAAGAAATTGACTTTGAAGATAACACAGCTAGTGTTATGCAAAGTGAAATGCAGTTACTTGGCTAATAAGTTTAATTTTAAGTGGTTCTAGACCATAAGAAGCATATTTTTCTATATAAACAAAACATGCATTTCCTAGTGTGAATTATACATTTTTAGGCGAATTCTGTTCTTGCCAAGCGGGAAAAGCTTTTAGGAAGTTGACTTTCAAGATAAACACACAGCTAGTGTTTTGCAAATTGAATGGCTATTACTAAGCCAATAAGTTTAATTTTAAGTGGTTCTGTACTTTTCTATATGGACAAAACCTGCGTTTCCCAGTCTGAATCACACATTCTTAGGCAAATTATGTTCGTTCCAAGGGGGAAAAGTGTGTAGGGAGTTGACTTTGAAGATAAAAACACAGCTACTGTTTTACAAAGTGAATTATTCTTACTTGGAGATTAAGATTCATTTTAAGTGGTTCTAGACGGTAAAAAGCATACTTTTCTATACAGACTAAGAAAGCTTTTCCCAGTCTCAATCTCTCATTCTTTGGCAATCTCTGTTCGTTCCAAACGGGAAAAGCTTGTAGGAACTTGACTTTGAAGATAAACACACAGCTAGTGATTAGCAAAATGAATGGTGTTACTTGGCAAATATGCTTAGTTTCAAGTGGCTCTATAGGGTAAAAAGCAGACTTTTCAATATAGACAAAACATGGTTTTCCCTGCCTGAATCTCTCATTCTTTGGCGAATTCTGTTCATTCCAAGCGGGAAAAGCAAGTAGGAAGTTGACTTTGAGGATAAAAACACTGCTAGTGTTTTGCAAAGTGAATTGCTGTTACGAAGCCAATAAGTTTAATTTTAAGTGGTTCTAGATGGTAAAAAGCATACTTTTCTATATAGACAAAACATGCATTTCCCAGTTTGAATTACACATTCTTAGGCAAATATGTTCATACCAAGCAGGAAAAGCTTTTAGAAATTTGACTTTCAAGATAAACACAGCTAGTGTTTTGAAAATTGAATGGTTGTTACTAAGCCAATAATTTTAATTTTAAGTGGTTCTATACTCTTCTATATAGACAAAACATGCCTTTCCCATTCTGAATCACACATTATTAGGCAAAATCTGTTCTATCAAAGCAGGGAAAGCTCGTAAGAAGTTGATTTTGAGCATGAACACACAGCTAGTAATTTGCAAAGTGAAATGCTGTTACTTGGCCAATAAGTTTAATTTTAAGTGTTTCTAGACGGAAAGAAGCTTACTCTTCAATTTGGACAGAACCTGCGTTTCCCAGTCTGAATCACACATTCTTAGGCAAAATCTGTTCAGTCCATGTGGGAAAAGCTTGGAAGAAATTGACTTTGAAGATAACACAGCTAGTGTTATGCAAAGTGAAATGCTGTTACTTGGCCAATAAGTTTAATTTTAAGTGGTTCTAGACTGTAAGGAGCATACTTTTCTATATAAACAAACCATGCATTTCCTAGTGTGAATTATACATTTTTAGGCGAATTCTGTTCTTGCCAAGCGGGAAAAGCTTTTAGGAAGTTGACTTTCAAGATAAACATACAGCTAGTGTTTTGCAAATTGAATGGCTATTACTAAGCCAATAAGTTTAATTTTAAGTGGTTCTGTACTTTTCTATATGGACAAAACCTGCGTTTCCCAGTCTGAATCACACATTCTTAGGCAAATCGTGTTCGTTCCAAGGGGGAAAAGTGTGTAGGGAGTTGACTTTGAAGATAAAAACACAGCTACTGTTTTACAAAGTGAATTATTCTTACTTGGAGATTAAGCTTCATTTTAAGTGGTTCTAGACGGTAAAAAGCATACTTTTCTATATAGACTAAGAAAGCTTTTCCCAGTCTCAATCTCTCATTCTTTGGCAATTTCTGTTCGTTCCAAACGGGAAAAGCTTGTAGGAACTTGACTTTGAAGATAAACACACAGCTAGTGATTTGCAAAGTGAATGGTGTTACTTGGCAAATATGCTTAGTTTCAAGTGGCTCTATAGGGTAAAAAGCAGACTTTTCAATATAGACAAAACATGGTTTTCCCTGCCTGAATCTCTCATTCTTTGGCGAATTCTGTTCATTCCAAGCGGGAAGGCAAGTAGGAAGTTGACTTTGAGGATAAAAACACAGCTAGTGTTTTGCAAAGTGAATTGCTGTTAGGAAGCCAATAAGTTTAATTTTAAGTGGTTCTAGATGGTAAAAAGCATACTTTTCTATATAGACAAAACATGCGGGGTTGGGGATTTAGCTCAGTGGCAGAGCGCTTGCCTAGCAATCGCAAGGCCCTGGGTTCGGTCCCCAGCTCCGAAAAAAAGAGAAAAAAAAACATGCATTTCCCAGTGTGAATTACACATTCTTAGGCAAATTTGTTCATACCAGGCAGGAAAAGCTTTTAGAAATTTGACTTTCAAGATAAACACAGCTAGTGTTTTGCAAATTGAATGGTTGTTACTAAGCCAATAAGTTTAATTTTAAGTGGTTCTCTACTCTTCTATATAGACAAAACATGCCTTTCCCATTCTGAATCACACATTATTAGGCAAATTCTGTTCTGTCAAAGCAGGAAAAGCTTGTAAGAAGTTGATTTTGAGCATGAACACACAGCTAGTAATTTGCAAAGTGAAATGCTGTTACTTGGCCAATGAGTTTAATTTTAAGTGTTTCTAGATGGTAAGAAGCATACCTTTGTATATAGACAAAACATGCATTTCCCAGTGTGAATTACACATTCTTAGGGGAATTCTGTTCGTACCAAGTGGGAAAAGCTTTTAGGAAATTGACTTTCAAGATAAACACACCGCTAGTGTTTTGCAAAGGGAAATGCTGTTACTTGGCCAATAAGTTTAATTTTAAGTGTTTCTGGACGGTAAGAAGCATACTCTTCTATATAGACAAAACCTGCGTTTCCTAATCTGAATCACACATTCTTAGGCATAATCTGTTCGGTCCAGTGGGAAAAGCTTTCAAGAAGTTGACTTTAAAGATAAACACACAGCTAGTGTTTTGCAAAGTGAATCCTGTTACTTGGCCAATAAGTTTAATTTTAAGTGGTTCTAGATGGTAAGAAGCATACTTTTCTATATAGCCAAAACAAGTGTTTCCCAGTCTGAATCACACAATCTTAGGCAAATTCTGTTCGGTCAAAGCGGGAAAAGCTTGTAAGAAGTTGACGTTGAACATAAACGCACAGCTAGTAATTTGCAAAGTGAAATGCTGTTACTTGGCCAATAAGCTTAATTTTAAGTGGTTCTAGACGGTAAGGAGCATACTTTTCTATATAAACAAAACATGCATTTCCTAGTTTGAATTATACATTTTTAGGCAAGTTCTGTTCTTACCAAGCGGGAAAAGCTTTTAGGAAGTTGACTTTCAAGATAAACACACAGCTATTGTTTTGCAAATTGAATGGCTATTACTAAGCCAATAAGTATAATTTTAAGTGGTTCTGTACTTTTCTATATAGACAAAACCTGCGTTTCCCGGTCTGAATCACACAATCTTAGGCAAATTCTGTTCAGTCAAAGCGGGAAAAGCTTGTAAGAAGTTGATGTTGAACATAAACACACAGCTAGTAATTTGCAAAATGAAATGCTGTTACTTGGCCAATAAGTTTAATTTTAAGTGTTTCTAGAGGGTAAGAAGCATACTCTTCTATATGGACAAAACCTGCCTTTCCCAGTCTGAGTCACACATTCTTAGGCAAATTCTGGTCGGTCAAAGTAGGAAAAGCTTGTAAGAAGTTGACTTTGACATAAACACACAGCTAGTAATTTGAAAAGTTAAATCCTGTTACTTCGCCAATAAGTTTAATTTTAAGTGTTTCTAGACGGAAAGAAGCTTACTCTTCAATTTGGACAGAACCTGCGTTTCCCAGTCTGAATCACACATTCTTAGGCAAAATCTGTTCAGTCCATGTGGGAAAAGCTTGTAAGAAATTGACTTTGAAGATAACACAGCTAGTGTTATGCAAAGTGAAATGCAGTTACTTGGCTAATAAGTTTAATTTTAAGTGGTTCTAGACCATAAGAAGCATATTTTTCTATATAAACAAAACATGCATTTCCTAGTGTGAATTATACATTTTTAGGCGAATTCTGTTCTTGCCAAGCGGGAAAAGCTTTTAGGAAGTTGACTTTCAAGATAAACACACAGCTAGTGTTTTGCAAATTGAATGGCTATTACTAAGCCAATAAGTTTAATTTTAAGTGGTTCTGTACTTTTCTATATGGACAAAACCTGCGTTTCCCAGTCTGAATCACACATTCTTAGGCAAATTATGTTCGTTCCAAGGGGGAAAAGTGTGTAGGGAGTTGACTTTGAAGATAAAAACACAGCTACTGTTTTACAAAGTGAATTATTCTTACTTGGAGATTAAGATTCATTTTAAGTGGTTCTAGACGGTAAAAAGCATACTTTTCTATACAGACTAAGAAAGCTTTTCCCAGTCTCAATCTCTCATTCTTTGGCAATCTCTGTTCGTTCCAAACGGGAAAAGCTTGTAGGAACTTGACTTTGAAGATAAACACACAGCTAGTGATTAGCAAAATGAATGGTGTTACTTGGCAAATATGCTTAGTTTCAAGTGGCTCTATAGGGTAAAAAGCAGACTTTTCAATATAGACAAAACATGGTTTTCCCTGCCTGAATCTCTCATTCTTTGGCGAATTCTGTTCATTCCAAGCGGGAAAAGCAAGTAGGAAGTTGACTTTGAGGATAAAAACACTGCTAGTGTTTTGCAAAGTGAATTGCTGTTACGAAGCCAATAAGTTTAATTTTAAGTGGTTCTAGATGGTAAAAAGCATACTTTTCTATATAGACAAAACATGCATTTCCCAGTTTGAATTACACATTCTTAGGCAAATATGTTCATACCAAGCAGGAAAAGCTTTTAGAAATTTGACTTTCAAGATAAACACAGCTAGTGTTTTGAAAATTGAATGGTTGTTACTAAGCCAATAATTTTAATTTTAAGTGGTTCTATACTCTTCTATATAGACAAAACATGCCTTTCCCATTCTGAATCACACATTATTAGGCAAAATCTGTTCTATCAAAGCAGGGAAAGCTCGTAAGAAGTTGATTTTGAGCATGAACACACAGCTAGTAATTTGCAAAGTGAAATGCTGTTACTTGGCCAATAAGTTTAATTTTAAGTGTTTCTAGACGGAAAGAAGCTTACTCTTCAATTTGGACAGAACCTGCGTTTCCCAGTCTGAATCACACATTCTTAGGCAAAATCTGTTCAGTCCATGTGGGAAAAGCTTGGAAGAAATTGACTTTGAAGATAACACAGCTAGTGTTATGCAAAGTGAAATGCTGTTACTTGGCCAATAAGTTTAATTTTAAGTGGTTCTAGACGGTAAGGAGCATACTTTTCTATATAAACAAACCATGCATTTCCTAGTGTGAATTATACATTTTTAGGCGAATTCTGTTCTTGCCAAGCGGGAAAAGCTTTTAGGAAGTTGACTTTCAAGATAAACATACAGCTAGTGTTTTGCAAATTGAATGGCTATTACTAAGCCAATAAGTTTAATTTTAAGTGGTTCTGTACTTTTCTATATGGACAAAACCTGCGTTTCCCAGTCTGAATCACACATTCTTAGGCAAATCGTGTTCGTTCCAAGGGGGAAAAGTGTGTAGGGAGTTGACTTTGAAGATAAAAACACAGCTACTGTTTTACAAAGTGAATTATTCTTACTTGGAGATTAAGCTTCATTTTAAGTGGTTCTAGACGGTAAAAAGCATACTTTTCTATATAGACTAAGAAAGCTTTTCCCAGTCTCAATCTCTCATTCTTTGGCAATTTCTGTTCGTTCCAAACGGGAAAAGCTTGTAGGAACTTGACTTTGAAGATAAACACACAGCTAGTGATTTGCAAAGTGAATGGTGTTACTTGGCAAATATGCGTAGTTTCAAGTGGCTCTATAGGGTAAAAAGCAGACTTTTCAATATAGACAAAACATGGTTTTCCCTGCCTGAATCTCTCATTCTTTGGCGAATTCTGTTCATTCCAAGCGGGAAGGCAAGTAGGAAGTTGACTTTGAGGATAAAAACACAGCTAGTGTTTTGCAAAGTGAATTGCTGTTAGGAAGCCAATAAGTTTAATTTTAAGTGGTTCTAGATGGTAAAAAGCATACTTTTCTATATAGACAAAACATGCGGGGTTGGGGATTTAGCTCAGTGGCAGAGCGCTTGCCTAGCAATCGCAAGGCCCTGGGTTCGGTCCCCAGCTCCGAAAAAAAGAGAAAAAAAAAACATGCATTTCCCAGTGTGAATTACACATTCTTAGGCAAATTTGTTCATACCAGGCAGGAAAAGCTTTTAGAAATTTGACTTTCAAGATAAACACAGCTAGTGTTTTGCAAATTGAATGGTTGTTACTAAGCCAATAAGTTTAATTTTAAGTGGTTCTCTACTCTTCTATATAGACAAAACATGCCTTTCCCATTCTGAATCACACATTATTAGGCAAATTCTGTTCTGTCAAAGCAGGAAAAGCTTGTAAGAAGTTGATTTTGAGCATGAACACACAGCTAGTAATTTGCAAAGTGAAATGCTGTTACTTGGCCAATGAGTTTAATTTTAAGTGTTTCTAGATGGTAAGAAGCATACCTTTCTATATAGACAAAACATGCATTTCCCAGTGTGAATTACACATTCTTAGGGGAATTCTGTTCGTACCAAGTGGGAAAAGCTTTTAGGAAATTGACTTTCAAGATAAACACACCGCTAGTGTTTTGCAAAGTGAAATGCTGTTACTTGGCCAATAAGTTTAATTTTAAGTGTTTCTGGACGGTAAGAAGCATACTCTTCTATATAGACAAAACCTGCGTTTCCTAATCTGAATCACACATTCTTAGGCATAATCTGTTCGGTCCAGTGGGAAAAGCTTTCAAGAAGTTGACTTTAAAGATAAACACACAGCTAGTGTTTTGCAAAGTGAAATCCTGTTACTTGGCCAATAAGTTTAATTTTAAGTGGTTCTAGATGGTAAGAAGCATACTTTTCTATATAGCCAAAACAAGTGTTTCCCAGTCTGAATCACACAATCTTAGGCAAATTCTGTTCGGTCAAAGCGGGAAAAGCTTGTAAGAAGTTGACGTTGAACATAAACGCACAGCTAGTAATTTGCAAAGTGAAATGCTGTTACTTGGCCAATAAGCTTAATTATAAGTGGTTCTAGACGGTAAGGAGCATACTTTTCTATATAAACAAAACATGCATTTCCTAGTTTGAATTATACATTTTTAGGCAAGTTCTGTTCTTACCAAGCGGGAAAAGCTTTTAGGAAGTTGACTTTCAAGATAAACACACAGCTATTGTTTTGCAAATTGAATGGCTATTACTAAGCCAATAAGTATAATTTTAAGTGGTTCTGTACTTTTCTATATAGACAAAACCTGCGTTTCCCGGTCTGAATCACACAATCTTAGGCAAATTCTGTTCAGTCAAAGCGGGAAAAGCTTGTAAGAAGTTGATGTTGAACATAAACACACAGCTAGTAATTTGCAAAATGAAATGCTGTTACTTGGCCAATAAGTTTAATTTTAAGTGTTTCTAGAGGGTAAGAAGCATACTCTTCTATATGGACAAAACCTGCCTTTCCCAGTCTGAGTCACACATTCTTAGGCAAATTCTGGTCGGTCAAAGTAGGAAAAGCTTGTAAGAAGTTGACTTTGACATAAACACACAGCTAGTAATTTGAAAAGTTAAATCCTGTTACTTCGCCAATAAGTTTAATTTTAAGTGTTTCTAGACGGAAAGAAGCTTACTCTTCAATTTGGACAGAACCTGCGTTTCCCAGTCTGAATCACACATTCTTAGGCAAAATCTGTTCAGTCCATGTGGGAAAAGCTTGTAAGAAATTGACTTTGAAGATAACACAGCTAGTGTTATGCAAAGTGAAATGCAGTTACTTGGCTAATAAGTTTAATTTTAAGTGGTTCTAGACCATAAGAAGCATATTTTTCTATATAAACAAAACATGCATTTCCTAGTGTGAATTATACATTTTTAGGCGAATTCTGTTCTTGCCAAGCGGGAAAAGCTTTTAGGAAGTTGACTTTCAAGATAAACACACAGCTAGTGTTTTGCAAATTGAATGGCTATTACTAAGCCAATAAGTTTAATTTTAAGTGGTTCTGTACTTTTCTATATGGACAAAACCTGCGTTTCCCAGTCTGAATCACACATTCTTAGGCAAATTATGTTCGTTCCAAGGGGGAAAAGTGTGTAGGGAGTTGACTTTGAAGATAAAAACACAGCTACTGTTTTACAAAGTGAATTATTCTTACTTGGAGATTAAGCTTCATTTTAAGTGGTTCTAGACGGTAAAAAGCATACTTTTCTATATAGACTAAGAAAGCTTTTCCCAGTCTCAATCTCTCATTCTTTGGCAATTTCTGTTCGTTCCAAACGGGAAAAGCTTGTAGGAACTTGACTTTGAAGATAAACACACAGCTAGTGATTAGCAAAATGAATGGTGTTACTTGGCAAATATGCTTAGTTTCAAGTGGCTCTATAGGGTAAAAAGCAGACTTTTCAATATAGACAAAACATGGTTTTCCCTGCCTGAATCTCTCATTCTTTGGCGAATTCTGTTCATTCCAAGCGGGAAAAGCAAGTAGGAAGTTGACTTTGAGGATAAAAACACAGCTAGTGTTTTGCAAAGTGAATTGCTGTTACGAAGCCAATAAGTTTAATTTTAAGTGGTTCTAGATGGTAAAAAGCATACTTTTCTATATAGACAAAACATGCATTTCCCAGTTTGAATTACACATTCTTAGGCAAATATGTTCATACCAAGCAGGAAAAGCTTTTAGAAATTTGACTTTCAAGATAAACACAGCTAGTGTTTTGAAAATTGAATGGTTGTTACTAAGCCAATAATTTTAATTTTAAGTGGTTCTATACTCTTCTATATAGACAAAACATGCCTTTCCCATTCTGAATCACACATTATTAGGCAAAATCTGTTCTATCAAAGCAGGGAAAGCTTGTAAGAAGTTGATTTTGAGCATGAACACACAGCTAGTAATTTGCAAAGTGAAATGCTGTTACTTGGCCAATAAGTTTAATTTTAAGTGTTTCTAGACGGAAAGAAGCTTACTCTTCAATTTGGACAGAACCTGCGTTTCCCAGTCTGAATCACACATTCTTAGGCAAAATCTGTTCAGTCCATGTGGGAAAAGCTTGGAAGAAATTGACTTTGAAGATAACACAGCTAGTGTTATGCAAAGTGAAATGCTGTTACTTGGCCAATAAGTTTAATTTTAAGTGGTTCTAGACGGTAAGGAGCATACTTTTCTATATAAACAAAACATGCATTTCCTAGTGTGAATTATACATTTTTAGGCGAATTCTGTTCTTGCCAAGCGGGAAAAGCTTTTAGGAAGTTGACTTTCAAGATAAACATACAGCTAGTGTTTTGCAAATTGAATGGCTATTACTAAGCCAATAAGTTTAATTTTAAGTGGTTCTGTACTTTTCTATATGGACAAAACCTGCGTTTCCCAGTCTGAATCACACATTCTTAGGCAAATCATGTTCGTTCCAAGGGGGAAAAGTGTGTAGGGAGTTGACTTTGAAGATAAAAACACAGCTACTGTTTTACAAAGTGAATTATTCTTACTTGGAGATTAAGCTTCATTTTAAGTGGTTCTAGACGGTAAAAAGCATACTTTTCTATATAGACTAAGAAAGCTTTTCCCAGTCTCAATCTCTCATTCTTTGGCAATTTCTGTTCGTTCCAAACGGGAAAAGCTTGTAGGAACTTGACTTTGAAGATAAACACACAGCTAGTGATTTGCAAAGTGAATGGTGTTACTTGGCAAATATGCTTAGTTTCAAGTGGCTCTATAGGGTAAAAAGCAGACTTTTCAATATAGACAAAACATGGTTTTCCCTGCCTGAATCTCTCATTCTTTGGCGAATTCTGTTCATTCCAAGCGGGAAGGCAAGTAGGAAGTTGACTTTGAGGATAAAAACACAGCTAGTGTTTTGCAAAGTGAATTGCTGTTAGGAAGCCAATAAGTTTAATTTTAAGTGGTTCTAGATGGTAAAAAGCATACTTTTCTATATAGACAAAACATGCGGTGTTGGGGATTTAGCTCAGTGGCAGAGCGCTTGCCTAGCAATCGCAAGGCCCTGGGTTCGGTCCCCAGCTCCGAAAAAAAGAGAAAAAAAAAACATGCATTTCCCAGTGTGAATTACACATTCTTAGGCAAATTTGTTCATACCAGGCAGGAAAAGCTTTTAGAAATTTGACTTTCAAGATAAACACAGCTAGTGTTTTGCAAATTGAATGGTTGTTACTAAGCCAATAAGTTTAATTTTAAGTGGTTCTCTACTCTTCTATATAGACAAAACATGCCTTTCCCATTCTGAATCACACATTATTAGGCAAATTCTGTTCTGTCAAAGCAGGAAAAGCTTGTAAGAAGTTGATTTTGAGCATGAACACACAGCTAGTAATTTGCAAAGTGAAATGCTGTTACTTGGCCAATGAGTTTAATTTTAAGTGTTTCTAGATGGTAAGAAGCATACCTTTCTATATAGACAAAACATGCATTTCCCAGTGTGAATTACACATTCTTAGGGGAATTCTGTTCGTACCAAGTGGGAAAAGCTTTTAGGAAATTGACTTTCAAGATAAACACACCGCTAGTGTTTTGCAAAGGGAAATGCTGTTACTTGGCCAATAAGTTTAATTTTAAGTGTTTCTGGACGGTAAGAAGCATACTCTTCTATATAGACAAAACCTGCGTTTCCTAATCTGAATCACACATTCTTAGGCATAATCTGTTCGGTCCAGTGGGAAAAGATTTCAAGAAGTTGACTTTAAAGATAAACACACAGCTAGTGTTTTGCAAAGTGAAATCCTGTTACTTGGCCAATAAGTTTAATTTTAAGTGGTTCTAGATGGTAAGAAGCATACTTTTCTATATAGCCAAAACAAGTGTTTCCCAGTCTGAATCACACAATCTTAGGCAAATTCTGTTCGGTCAAAGCGGGAAAAGCTTGTAAGAAGTTGACGTTGAACATAAACGCACAGCTAGTAATTTGCAAAGTGAAATGCTGTTACTTGGCCAATAAGCTTAATTATAAGTGGTTCTAGACGGTAAGGAGCATACTTTTCTATATAAACAAAACATGCATTTCCTAGTTTGAATTATACATTTTTAGGCAAGTTCTGTTCTTACCAAGCGGGAAAAGCTTTTAGGAAGTTGACTTTCAAGATAAACACACAGCTATTGTTTTGCAAATTGAATGGCTATTACTAAGCCAATAAGTATAATTTTAAGTGGTTCTGTACTTTTCTATATAGACAAAACCTGCGTTTCCCGGTCTGAATCACACAATCTTAGGCAAATTCTGTTCAGTCAAAGCGGGAAAAGCTTGTAAGAAGTTGATGTTGAACATAAACACACAGCTAGTAATTTGCAAAATGAAATGCTGTTACTTGGCCAATAAGTTTAATTTTAAGTGTTTCTAGAGGGTAAGAAGCATACTCTTCTATATGGACAAAACCTGCCTTTCCCAGTCTGAGTCACACATTCTTAGGCAAATTCTGGTCGGTCAAAGTAGGAAAAGCTTGTAAGAAGTTGACTTTGACATAAACACACAGCTAGTAATTTGAAAAGTTAAATCCTGTTACTTGGCCAATAAGTTTAATTTTAAGTGTTTCTAGACGGAAAGAAGCTTACTCTTCAATTTGGACAGAACCTGCGTTTCCCAGTCTGAATCACACATTCTTAGGCAAAATCTGTTCAGTCCATGTGGGAAAAGCTTGTAAGAAATTGACTTTGAAGATAACACAGCTAGTGTTATGCAAAGTGAAATGCAGTTACTTGGCTAATAAGTTTAATTTTAAGTGGTTCTAGACCATAAGAAGCATATTTTTCTATATAAACAAAACATGCATTTCCTAGTGTGAATTATACATTTTTAGGCGAATTCTGTTCTTGCCAAGCGGGAAAAGCTTTTAGGAAGTTGACTTTCAAGATAAACACACAGCTAGTGTTTTGCAAATTGAATGGCTATTACTAAGCCAATAAGTTTAATTTTAAGTGGTTCTGTACTTTTCTATATGGACAAAACCTGCGTTTCCCAGTCTGAATCACACATTCTTAGGCAAATTATGTTCGTTCCAAGGGGGAAAAGTGTGTAGGGAGTTGACTTTGAAGATAAAAACACAGCTACTGTTTTACAAAGTGAATTATTCTTACTTGGAGATTAAGATTCATTTTAAGTGGTTCTAGACGGTAAAAAGCATACTTTTCTATACAGACTAAGAAAGCTTTTCCCAGTCTCAATCTCTCATTCTTTGGCAATCTCTGTTCGTTCCAAACGGGAAAAGCTTGTAGGAACTTGACTTTGAAGATAAACACACAGCTAGTGATTAGCAAAATGAATGGTGTTACTTGGCAAATATGCTTAGTTTCAAGTGGCTCTATAGGGTAAAAAGCAGACTTTTCAATATAGACAAAACATGGTTTTCCCTGCCTGAATCTCTCATTCTTTGGCGAATTCTGTTCATTCCAAGCGGGAAAAGCAAGTAGGAAGTTGACTTTGAGGATAAAAACACTGCTAGTGTTTTGCAAAGTGAATTGCTGTTACGAAGCCAATAAGTTTAATTTTAAGTGGTTCTAGATGGTAAAAAGCATACTTTTCTATATAGACAAAACATGCATTTCCCAGTTTGAATTACACATTCTTAGGCAAATATGTTCATACCAAGCAGGAAAAGCTTTTAGAAATTTGACTTTCAAGATAAACACAGCTAGTGTTTTGAAAATTGAATGGTTGTTACTAAGCCAATAATTTTAATTTTAAGTGGTTCTATACTCTTCTATATAGACAAAACATGCCTTTCCCATTCTGAATCACACATTATTAGGCAAAATCTGTTCTATCAAAGCAGGGAAAGCTCGTAAGAAGTTGATTTTGAGCATGAACACACAGCTAGTAATTTGCAAAGTGAAATGCTGTTACTTGGCCAATAAGTTTAATTTTAAGTGTTTCTAGACGGAAAGAAGCTTACTCTTCAATTTGGACAGAACCTGCGTTTCCCAGTCTGAATCACACATTCTTAGGCAAAATCTGTTCAGTCCATGTGGGAAAAGCTTGGAAGAAATTGACTTTGAAGATAACACAGCTAGTGTTATGCAAAGTGAAATGCTGTTACTTGGCCAATAAGTTTAATTTTAAGTGGTTCTAGACGGTAAGGAGCATACTTTTCTATATAAACAAACCATGCATTTCCTAGTGTGAATTATACATTTTTAGGCGAATTCTGTTCTTGCCAAGCGGGAAAAGCTTTTAGGAAGTTGACTTTCAAGATAAACATACAGCTAGTGTTTTGCAAATTGAATGGCTATTACTAAGCCAATAAGTTTAATTTTAAGTGGTTCTGTACTTTTCTATATGGACAAAACCTGCGTTTCCCAGTCTGAATCACACATTCTTAGGCAAATCGTGTTCGTTCCAAGGGGGAAAAGTGTGTAGGGAGTTGACTTTGAAGATAAAAACACAGCTACTGTTTTACAAAGTGAATTATTCTTACTTGGAGATTAAGCTTCATTTTAAGTGGTTCTAGACGGTAAAAAGCATACTTTTCTATATAGACTAAGAAAGCTTTTCCCAGTCTCAATCTCTCATTCTTTGGCAATTTCTGTTCGTTCCAAACGGGAAAAGCTTGTAGGAACTTGACTTTGAAGATAAACACACAGCTAGTGATTTGCAAAGTGAATGGTGTTACTTGGCAAATATGCTTAGTTTCAAGTGGCTCTATAGGGTAAAAAGCAGACTTTTCAATATAGACAAAACATGGTTTTCCCTGCCTGAATCTCTCATTCTTTGGCGAATTCTGTTCATTCCAAGCGGGAAGGCAAGTAGGAAGTTGACTTTGAGGATAAAAACACAGCTAGTGTTTTGCAAAGTGAATTGCTGTTAGGAAGCCAATAAGTTTAATTTTAAGTGGTTCTAGATGGTAAAAAGCATACTTTTCTATATAGACAAAACATGCGGTGTTGGGGATTTAGCTCAGTGGCAGAGCGCTTGCCTAGCAATCGCAAGGCCCTGGGTTCGGTCCCCAGCTCCGAAAAAAAGAGAAAAAAAAAACATGCATTTCCCAGTGTGAATTACACATTCTTAGGCAAATTTGTTCATACCAGGCAGGAAAAGCTTTTAGAAATTTGACTTTCAAGATAAACACAGCTAGTGTTTTGCAAATTGAATGGTTGTTACTAAGCCAATAAGTTTAATTTTAAGTGGTTCTCTACTCTTCTATATAGACAAAACATGCCTTTCCCATTCTGAATCACACATTATTAGGCAAATTCTGTTCTGTCAAAGCAGGAAAAGCTTGTAAGAAGTTGATTTTGAGCATGAACACACAGCTAGTAATTTGCAAAGTGAAATGCTGTTACTTGGCCAATGAGTTTAATTTTAAGTGTTTCTAGATGGTAAGAAGCATACCTTTCTATATAGACAAAACATGCATTTCCCAGTGTGAATTACACATTCTTAGGGGAATTCTGTTCGTACCAAGTGGGAAAAGCTTTTAGGAAATTGACTTTCAAGATAAACACACCGCTAGTGTTTTGCAAAGGGAAATGCTGTTACTTGGCCAATAAGTTTAATTTTAAGTGTTTCTGGACGGTAAGAAGCATACTCTTCTATATAGACAAAACCTGCGTTTCCTAATCTGAATCACACATTCTTAGGCATAATCTGTTCGGTCCAGTGGGAAAAGATTTCAAGAAGTTGACTTTAAAGATAAACACACAGCTAGTGTTTTGCAAAGTGAAATCCTGTTACTTGGCCAATAAGTTTAATTTTAAGTGGTTCTAGATGGTAAGAAGCATACTTTTCTATATAGCCAAAACAAGTGTTTCCCAGTCTGAATCACACAATCTTAGGCAAATTCTGTTCGGTCAAAGCGGGAAAAGCTTGTAAGAAGTTGACGTTGAACATAAACGCACAGCTAGTAATTTGCAAAGTGAAATGCTGTTACTTGGCCAATAAGCTTAATTATAAGTGGTTCTAGACGGTAAGGAGCATACTTTTCTATATAAACAAAACATGCATTTCCTAGTTTGAATTATACATTTTTAGGCAAGTTCTGTTCTTACCAAGCGGGAAAAGCTTTTAGGAAGTTGACTTTCAAGATAAACACACAGCTATTGTTTTGCAAATTGAATGGCTATTACTAAGCCAATAAGTATAATTTTAAGTGGTTCTGTACTTTTCTATATAGACAAAACCTGCGTTTCCCGGTCTGAATCACACAATCTTAGGCAAATTCTGTTCAGTCAAAGCGGGAAAAGCTTGTAAGAAGTTGATGTTGAACATAAACACACAGCTAGTAATTTGCAAAATGAAATGCTGTTACTTGGCCAATAAGTTTAATTTTAAGTGTTTCTAGAGGGTAAGAAGCATACTCTTCTATATGGACAAAACCTGCCTTTCCCAGTCTGAGTCACACATTCTTAGGCAAATTCTGGTCGGTCAAAGTAGGAAAAGCTTGTAAGAAGTTGACTTTGACATAAACACACAGCTAGTAATTTGAAAAGTTAAATCCTGTTACTTGGCCAATAAGTTTAATTTTAAGTGTTTCTAGACGGAAAGAAGCTTACTCTTCAATTTGGACAGAACCTGCGTTTCCCAGTCTGAATCACACATTCTTAGGCAAAATCTGTTCAGTCCATGTGGGAAAAGCTTGTAAGAAATTGACTTTGAAGATAACACAGCTAGTGTTATGCAAAGTGAAATGCAGTTACTTGGCTAATAAGTTTAATTTTAAGTGGTTCTAGACCATAAGAAGCATATTTTTCTATATAAACAAAACATGCATTTCCTAGTGTGAATTATACATTTTTAGGCGAATTCTGTTCTTGCCAAGCGGGAAAAGCTTTTAGGAAGTTGACTTTCAAGATAAACACACAGCTAGTGTTTTGCAAATTGAATGGCTATTACTAAGCCAATAAGTTTAATTTTAAGTGGTTCTGTACTTTTCTATATGGACAAAACCTGCGTTTCCCAGTCTGAATCACACATTCTTAGGCAAATTATGTTCGTTCCAAGGGGGAAAAGTGTGTAGGGAGTTGACTTTGAAGATAAAAACACAGCTACTGTTTTACAAAGTGAATTATTCTTACTTGGAGATTAAGATTCATTTTAAGTGGTTCTAGACGGTAAAAAGCATACTTTTCTATACAGACTAAGAAAGCTTTTCCCAGTCTCAATCTCTCATTCTTTGGCAATCTCTGTTCGTTCCAAACGGGAAAAGCTTGTAGGAACTTGACTTTGAAGATAAACACACAGCTAGTGATTAGCAAAATGAATGGTGTTACTTGGCAAATATGCTTAGTTTCAAGTGGCTCTATAGGGTAAAAAGCAGACTTTTCAATATAGACAAAACATGGTTTTCCCTGCCTGAATCTCTCATTCTTTGGCGAATTCTGTTCATTCCAAGCGGGAAAAGCAAGTAGGAAGTTGACTTTGAGGATAAAAACACTGCTAGTGTTTTGCAAAGTGAATTGCTGTTACGAAGCCAATAAGTTTAATTTTAAGTGGTTCTAGATGGTAAAAAGCATACTTTTCTATATAGACAAAACATGCATTTCCCAGTTTGAATTACACATTCTTAGGCAAATATGTTCATACCAAGCAGGAAAAGCTTTTAGAAATTTGACTTTCAAGATAAACACAGCTAGTGTTTTGAAAATTGAATGGTTGTTACTAAGCCAATAATTTTAATTTTAAGTGGTTCTATACTCTTCTATATAGACAAAACATGCCTTTCCCATTCTGAATCACACATTATTAGGCAAAATCTGTTCTATCAAAGCAGGGAAAGCTCGTAAGAAGTTGATTTTGAGCATGAACACACAGCTAGTAATTTGCAAAGTGAAATGCTGTTACTTGGCCAATAAGTTTAATTTTAAGTGTTTCTAGACGGAAAGAAGCTTACTCTTCAATTTGGACAGAACCTGCGTTTCCCAGTCTGAATCACACATTCTTAGGCAAAATCTGTTCAGTCCATGTGGGAAAAGCTTGGAAGAAATTGACTTTGAAGATAACACAGCTAGTGTTATGCAAAGTGAAATGCTGTTACTTGGCCAATAAGTTTAATTTTAAGTGGTTCTAGACGGTAAGGAGCATACTTTTCTATATAAACAAACCATGCATTTCCTAGTGTGAATTATACATTTTTAGGCGAATTCTGTTCTTGCCAAGCGGGAAAAGCTTTTAGGAAGTTGACTTTCAAGATAAACATACAGCTAGTGTTTTGCAAATTGAATGGCTATTACTAAGCCAATAAGTTTAATTTTAAGTGGTTCTGTACTTTTCTATATGGACAAAACCTGCGTTTCCCAGTCTGAATCACACATTCTTAGGCAAATCGTGTTCGTTCCAAGGGGGAAAAGTGTGTAGGGAGTTGACTTTGAAGATAAAAACACAGCTACTGTTTTACAAAGTGAATTATTCTTACTTGGAGATTAAGCTTCATTTTAAGTGGTTCTAGACGGTAAAAAGCATACTTTTCTATATAGACTAAGAAAGCTTTTCCCAGTCTCAATCTCTCATTCTTTGGCAATTTCTGTTCGTTCCAAACGGGAAAAGCTTGTAGGAACTTGACTTTGAAGATAAACACACAGCTAGTGATTTGCAAAGTGAATGGTGTTACTTGGCAAATATGCGTAGTTTCAAGTGGCTCTATAGGGTAAAAAGCAGACTTTTCAATATAGACAAAACATGGTTTTCCCTGCCTGAATCTCTCATTCTTTGGCGAATTCTGTTCATTCCAAGCGGGAAGGCAAGTAGGAAGTTGACTTTGAGGATAAAAACACAGCTAGTGTTTTGCAAAGTGAATTGCTGTTAGGAAGCCAATAAGTTTAATTTTAAGTGGTTCTAGATGGTAAAAAGCATACTTTTCTATATAGACAAAACATGCGGGGTTGGGGATTTAGCTCAGTGGCAGAGCGCTTGCCTAGCAATCGCAAGGCCCTGGGTTCGGTCCCCAGCTCCGAAAAAAAGAGAAAAAAAAAACATGCATTTTCAGTGTGAATTACACATTCTTAGGCAAATTTGTTCATACCAGGCAGGAAAAGCTTTTAGAAATTTGACTTTCAAGATAAACACAGCTAGTGTTTTGCAAATTGAATGGTTGTTACTAAGCCAATAAGTTTAATTTTAAGTGGTTCTCTACTCTTCTATATAGACAAAACATGCCTTTCCCATTCTGAATCACACATTATTAGGCAAATTCTGTTCTGTCAAAGCAGGAAAAGCTTGTAAGAAGTTGATTTTGAGCATGAACACACAGCTAGTAATTTGCAAAGTGAAATGCTGTTACTTGGCCAATGAGTTTAATTTTAAGTGTTTCTAGATGGTAAGAAGCATACCTTTCTATATAGACAAAACATGCATTTCCCAGTGTGAATTACACATTCTTAGGGGAATTCTGTTCGTACCAAGTGGGAAAAGCTTTTAGGAAATTGACTTTCAAGATAAACACACCGCTAGTGTTTTGCAAAGTGAAATGCTGTTACTTGGCCAATAAGTTTAATTTTAAGTGTTTCTGGACGGTAAGAAGCATACTCTTCTATATAGACAAAACCTGCGTTTCCTAATCTGAATCACACATTCTTAGGCATAATCTGTTCGGTCCAGTGGGAAAAGCTTTCAAGAAGTTGACTTTAAAGATAAACACACAGCTAGTGTTTTGCAAAGTGAAATCCTGTTACTTGGCCAATAAGTTTAATTTTAAGTGGTTCTAGATGGTAAGAAGCATACTTTTCTATATAGCCAAAACAAGTGTTTCCCAGTCTGAATCACACAATCTTAGGCAAATTCTGTTCGGTCAAAGCGGGAAAAGCTTGTAAGAAGTTGACGTTGAACATAAACGCACAGCTAGTAATTTGCAAAGTGAAATGCTGTTACTTGGCCAATAAGCTTAATTTTAAGTGGTTCTAGACGGTAAGGAGCATACTTTTCTATATAAACAAAACATGCATTTCCTAGTTTGAATTATACATTTTTAGGCAAGTTCTGTTCTTACCAAGCGGGAAAAGCTTTTAGGAAGTTGACTTTCAAGATAAACACACAGCTATTGTTTTGCAAATTGAATGGCTATTACTAAGCCAATAAGTATAATTTTAAGTGGTTCTGTACTTTTCTATATAGACAAAACCTGCGTTTCCCGGTCTGAATCACACAATCTTAGGCAAATTCTGTTCAGTCAAAGCGGGAAAAGCTTGTAAGAAGTTGATGTTGAACATAAACACACAGCTAGTAATTTGCAAAATGAAATGCTGTTACTTGGCCAATAAGTTTAATTTTAAGTGTTTCTAGAGGGTAAGAAGCATACTCTTCTATATGGACAAAACCTGCCTTTCCCAGTCTGAGTCACACATTCTTAGGCAAATTCTGGTCGGTCAAAGTAGGAAAAGCTTGTAAGAAGTTGACTTTGACATAAACACACAGCTAGTAATTTGAAAAGTTAAATCCTGTTACTTGGCCAATAAGTTTAATTTTAAGTGTTTCTAGACGGAAAGAAGCTTACTCTTCAATTTGGACAGAACCTGCGTTTCCCAGTCTGAATCACACATTCTTAGGCAAAATCTGTTCAGTCCATGTGGGAAAAGCTTGTAAGAAATTGACTTTGAAGATAACACAGCTAGTGTTATGCAAAGTGAAATGCAGTTACTTTGCTAATAAGTTTAATTTTAAGTGGTTCTAGACCATAAGAAGCATATTTTTCTATATAAACAAAACATGCATTTCCTAGTGTGAATTATACATTTTTAGGCGAATTCTGTTCTTGCCAAGCGGGAAAAGCTTTTAGGAAGTTGACTTTCAAGATAAACACACAGCTAGTGTTTTGCAAATTGAATGGCTATTACTAAGCCAATAAGTTTAATTTTAAGTGGTTCTGTACTTTTCTATATGGACAAAACCTGCGTTTCCCAGTCTGAATCACACATTCTTTGGCAAATTATGTTCGTTCCAAGGGGGAAAAGTGTGTAGGGAGTTGACTTTGAAGATAAAAACACAGCTACTGTTTTACAAAGTGAATTATTCTTACTTGGAGATTAAGATTCATTTTAAGTGGTTCTAGACGGTAAAAAGCATACTTTTCTATATAGACTAAGAAAGCTTTTCCCAGTCTCAATCTCTCATTCTTTGGCAATTTCTGTTCGTTCCAAACGGGAAAAGCTTGTAGGAACTTGACTTTGAAGATAAACACACAGCTAGTGATTAGCAAAATGAATGGTGTTACTTGGCAAATATGCTTAGTTTCAAGTGGCTCTATAGGGTAAAAAGCAGACTTTTCAATATAGACAAAACATGGTTTTCCCTGCCTGAATCTCTCATTCTTTGGCGAATTCTGTTCATTCCAAGCGGGAAAAGCAAGTAGGAAGTTGACTGTGAGGATAAAAAAACTGCTAGTGTTTTGCAAAGTGAATTGCTGTTACGAAGCCAATAAGTTTAATTTTAAGTGGTTCTAGATGGTAAAAAGCA
The DNA here is from genome assembly GCF_036323735.1 of Rattus norvegicus. Lineage (NCBI taxonomy): Eukaryota > Metazoa > Chordata > Mammalia > Rodentia > Muridae > Rattus > Rattus norvegicus. Next base: position 58,897 of record NW_026947366.1, read on the forward strand.
TGCTTTTCTATATAGACAAAACATGCATTTCCCAGTTTGAATTACACATTCTTAGGCAAATATGTTCATACCAAGCAGGAAAAGCTTTTAGAAATTTGACTTTCAAGATAAACACAGCTAGTGTTTTGAAAATTGAATGGTTGTTACTAAGCCAATAATTTTAATTTTAAGTGGTTCTATACTCTTCTATATAGACAAAACATGCCTTTCCCATTCTGAATCACACATTATTAGGCAAATTCTGTTCTATCAAAGCAGGGAAAGCTTGTAAGAAGTTGATTTTGAGCATGAACACACAGCTAGTAATTTGCAAAGTGAAATGCTGTTACTTGGCCAATAAGTTTAATTTTAAGTGTTTCTAGACGGAAAGAAGCTTACTCTTCAATTTGGACAGAACCTGCGTTTCCCAGTCTGAATCACACATTCTTAGGCAAAATCTGTTCAGTCCATGTGGGAAAAGCTTGGAAGAAATTGACTTTGAAGATAACACAGCTAGTGTTATGCAAAGTGAAATGCTGTTACTTGGCCAATAAGTTTAATTTTAAGTGGTTCTAGACGGTAAGGAGCATACTTTTCTATATAAACAAAACATGCATTTCCTAGTGTGAATTATACATTTTTAGGCGAATTCTGTTCTTGCCAAGCGGGAAAAGCTTTTAGGAAGTTGACTTTCAAGATAAACATACAGCTAGTGTTTTGCAAATTGAATGGCTATTACTAAGCCAATAAGTTTAATTTTAAGTGGTTCTGTACTTTTCAATATGGACAAAACCTGCGTTTCCCAGTCTGAATCACACATTCTTAGGCAAATCGTGTTCGTTCCAAGGGGGAAAAGTGTGTAGGGAGTTGACTTTGAAGATAAAAACACAGCTACTGTTTTACAAAGTGAATTATTCTTACTTGGAGATTAAGCTTCATTTTAAGTGGTTCTAGACGGTAAAAAGCATACTTTTCTATATAGACTAAGAAAGCTTTTCCCAGTCTCAATCTCTCATTCTTTGGCAATTTCTGTTCGTTCCAAACGGGAAAAGCTTGTAGGAACTTGACTTTGAAGATAAACACACAGCTAGTGATTTGCAAAGTGAATGGTGTTACTTGGCAAATATGCTTAGTTTCAAGTGGCTCTATAGGGTAAAAAGCAGACTTTTCAATATAGACAAAACATGGTTTTCCCTGCCTGAATCTCTCATTCTTTGGCGAATTCTGTTCATTCCAAGCGGGAAGGCAAGTAGGAAGTTGACTTTGAGGATAAAAACACAGCTAGTGTTTTGCAAAGTGAATTGCTGTTAGGAAGCCAATAAGTTTAATTTTAAGTGGTTCTAGATGGTAAAAAGCATACTTTTCTATATAGACAAAACATGCGGGGTTGGGGATTTAGCTCAGTGGCAGAGCGCTTGCCTAGCAATCGCAAGGCCCTGGGTTCGGTCCCCAGCTCCGAAAAAAAGAGAAAAAAAAACATGCATTTCCCAGTGTGAATTACACATTCTTAGGCAAATTTGTTCATACCAGGCAGGAAAAGCTTTTAGAAATTTGACTTTCAAGATAAACACAGCTAGTGTTTTGCAAATTGAATGGTTGTTACTAAGCCAATAAGTTTAATTTTAAGTGGTTCTCTACTCTTCTATATAGACAAAACATGCCTTTCCCATTCTGAATCACACATTATTAGGCAAATTCTGTTCTGTCAAAGCAGGAAAAGCTTGTAAGAAGTTGATTTTGAGCATGAACACACAGCTAGTAATTTGCAAAGTGAAATGCTGTTACTTGGCCAATGAGTTTAATTTTAAGTGTTTCTAGATGGTAAGAAGCATACCTTTCTATATAGACAAAACATGCATTTCCCAGTGTGAATTACACATTCTTAGGGGAATTCTGTTCGTACCAAGTGGGAAAAGCTTTTAGGAAATTGACTTTCAAGATAAACACACCGCTAGTGTTTTGCAAAGTGAAATGCTGTTACTTGGCCAATAAGTTTAATTTTAAGTGTTTCTGGACGGTAAGAAGCATACTCTTCTATATAGACAAAACCTGCATTTCCTAATCTGAATCACACATTCTTAGGCATAATCTGTTCGGTCCAGTGGGAAAAGCTTTCAAGAAGTTGACTTTAAAGATAAACACACAGCTAGTGTTTTGCAAAGTGAAATCCTGTTACTTGGCCAATAAGTTTAATTTTAAGTGGTTCTAGATGGTAAGAAGCATACTTTTCTATATAGCCAAAACAAGTGTTTCCCAGTCTGAATCACACAATCTTAGGCAAATTCTGTTCGGTCAAAGCGGGAAAAGCTTGTAAGAAGTTGACGTTGAACATAAACGCACAGCTAGTAATTTGCAAAGTGAAATGCTGTTACTTGGCCAATAAGCTTAATTTTAAGTGGTTCTAGACGGTAAGGAGCATACTTTTCTATATAAACAAAACATGCATTTCCTAGTTTGAATTATACATTTTTAGGCAAGTTCTGTTCTTACCAAGCGGGAAAAGCTTTTAGGAAGTTGACTTTCAAGATAAACACACAGCTATTGTTTTGCAAATTGAATGGCTATTACTAAGCCAATAAGTATAATTTTAAGTGGTTCTGTACTTTTCTATATAGACAAAACCTGCGTTTCCCGGTCTGAATCACACAATCTTAGGCAAATTCTGTTCAGTCAAAGCGGGAAAAGCTTGTAAGAAGTTGATGTTGAACATAAACACACAGCTAGTAATTTGCAAAATGAAATGCTGTTACTTGGCCAATAAGTTTAATTTTAAGTGTTTCTAGAGGGTAAGAAGCATACTCTTCTATATGGACAAAACCTGCCTTTCCCAGTCTGAGTCACACATTCTTAGGCAAATTCTGGTCGGTCAAAGTAGGAAAAGCTTGTAAGAAGTTGACTTTGACATAAACACACAGCTAGTAATTTGAAAAGTTAAATCCTGTTACTTCGCCAATAAGTTTAATTTTAAGTGTTTCTAGACGGAAAGAAGCTTACTCTTCAATTTGGACAGAACCTGCGTTTCCCAGTCTGAATCACACATTCTTAGGCAAAATCTGTTCAGTCCATGTGGGAAAAGCTTGTAAGAAATTGACTTTGAAGATAACACAGCTAGTGTTATGCAAAGTGAAATGCAGTTACTTTGCTAATAAGTTTAATTTTAAGTGGTTCTAGACCATAAGAAGCATATTTTTCTATATAAACAAAACATGCATTTCCTAGTGTGAATTATACATTTTTAGGCGAATTCTGTTCTTGCCAAGCGGGAAAAGCTTTTAGGAAGTTGACTTTCAAGATAAACACACAGCTAGTGTTTTGCAAATTGAATGGCTATTACTAAGCCAATAAGTTTAATTTTAAGTGGTTCTGTACTTTTCTATATGGACAAAACCTGCGTTTCCCAGTCTGAATCACACATTCTTAGGCAAATTATGTTCGTTCCAAGGGGGAAAAGTGTGTAGGGAGTTGACTTTGAAGATAAAAACACAGCTACTGTTTTACAAAGTGAATTATTCTTACTTGGAGATTAAGATTCATTTTAAGTGGTTCTAGACGGTAAAAAGCATACTTTTCTATATAGACTAAGAAAGCTTTTCCCAGTCTCAATCTCTCATTCTTTGGCAATTTCTGTTCGTTCCAAACGGGAAAAGCTTGTAGGAACTTGACTTTGAAGATAAACACACAGCTAGTGATTAGCAAAATGAATGGTGTTACTTGGCAAATATGCTTAGTTTCAAGTGGCTCTATAGGGTAAAAAGCAGACTTTTCAATATAGACAAAACATGGTTTTCCCTGCCTGAATCTCTCATTCTTTGGCGAATTCTGTTCATTCCAAGCGGGAAAAGCAAGTAGGAAGTTGACTGTGAGGATAAAAAAACTGCTAGTGTTTTGCAAAGTGAATTGCTGTTACGAAGCCAATAAGTTTAATTTTAAGTGGTTCTAGATGGTAAAAAGCATGCTTTTCTATATAGACAAAACATGCATTTCCCAGTTTGAATTACACATTCTTAGGCAAATATGTTCATACCAAGCAGGAAAAGCTTTTAGAAATTTGACTTTCAAGATAAACACAGCTAGTGTTTTGAAAATTGAATGGTTGTTACTAAGCCAATAATTTTAATTTTAAGTGGTTCTATACTCTTCTATATAGACAAAACATGCCTTTCCCATTCTGAATCACACATTATTAGGCAAATTCTGTTCTATCAAAGCAGGGAAAGCTTGTAAGAAGTTGATTTTGAGCATGAACACACAGCTAGTAATTTGCAAAGTGAAATGCTGTTACTTGGCCAATAAGTTTAATTTTAAGTGTTTCTAGACGGAAAGAAGCTTACTCTTCAATTTGAACAGAACCTGCGTTTCCCAGTCTGAATCACACATTCTTAGGCAAAATCTGTTCAGTCCATGTGGGAAAAGCTTGGAAGAAATTGACTTTGAAGATAACACAGCTAGTGTTATTCAAAGTGAAATGCTGTTACTTGGCCAATAAGTTTAATTTTAAGTGGTTCTAGACGGTAAGGAGCATACTTTTCTATATAAACAAAACATGCATTTCCTAGTGTGAATTATACATTTTTAGGCGAATTCTGTTCTTGCAAAGCGGGAAAAGCTTTTAGGAAGTTGACTTTCAAGATAAACATACAGCTAGTGTTTTGCAAATTGAATGGCTATTACTAAGCCAATAAGTTTAATTTTAAGTGGTTCTGTACTTTTCTATATGGACAAAACCTGCGTTTCCCAGTCTGAATCACACATTCTTAGGCAAATTATGTTCGTTCCAAGGGGGAAAAGTGTGTAGGGAGTTGACTTTGAAGATAAAACCCAGCTACTGTTTTACAAAGTGAATTATTCTTACTTGGAGATTAAGATTCATTTTAAGTGGTTCTAGACGGTAAAAAGCATACTTTTCTATATAGACTAAGAAAGCTTTTCCCAGTCTCAGTCTCTCATTCTTTGGCAATTTCTGTTCGTTCCAAACGGGAAAAGCTTGTAGGAACTTGACTTTGAAGATAAACACACAGCTAGTGATTAGCAAAATGAATGGTGTTACTTGGCAAATATGCTTAGTTTCAAGTGGCTCTATAGGGTAAAAAGCAGACTTTTCAATATAGACAAAACATGGTTTTCCCTGCCTGAATCTCTCATTCTTTGGCGAATTCTGTTCATTCCAAGCGGGAAAAGCAAGTAGGAAGTTGACTTTGAGGATAAAAACACTGCTAGTGTTTTGCAAAGTGAATTGCTGTTACGAAGCCAATAAGTTTAATTTTAAGTGGTTCTAGATGGTAAAAAGCATACTTTTCTATATAGACAAAACATGCATTTCCCAGTTTGAATTACACATTCTTAGGCAAATATGTTCATACCAAGCAGGAAAAGCTTTTAGAAATTTGACTTTCAAGATAAACACAGCTAGTGTTTTGAAAATTGAATGGTTGTTACTAAGCCAATAATTTTAATTTTAAGTGGTTCTATACTCTTCTATATAGACAAAACATGCCTTTCCCATTCTGAATCACACATTATTAGGCAAATTCTGTTCTATCAAAGCAGGGAAAGCTTGTAAGAAGTTGATTTTGAGCATGAACACACAGCTAGTAATTTGCAAAGTGAAATGCTGTTACTTGGCCAATAAGTTTAATTTTAAGTGTTTCTAGACGGAAAGAAGCTTACTCTTCAATTTGGACAGAACCTGCGTTTCCCAGTCTGAATCACACATTCTTAGGCAAAATCTGTTCTGTCCATGTGGGAAAAGCTTGGAAGAAATTGACTTTGAAGATAACACAGCTAGTGTTATGCAAAGTGAAATGCTGTTACTTGGCCAATAAGTTTAATTTTAAGTGGTTCTAGACGGTAAGGAGCATACTTTTCTATATAAACAAAACATGCATTTCCTAGTGTGAATTATACATTTTTAGGCGAATTCTGTTCTTGCCAAGCGGGAAAAGCTTTTAGGAAGTTGACTTTCAAGATAAACATACAGCTAGTGTTTTGCAAATGAATGGCTATTACTAAGCCAATAAGTTTAATTTTAAGTGGTTCTGTACTTTTCTATATGGACAAAACCTGCGTTTCCCAGTCTGAATCACACATTCTTAGGCAAATCGTGTTCGTTCCAAGGGGGAAAAGTGTGTAGGGAGTTGACTTTGAAGATAAAAACACAGCTACTGTTTTACAAAGTGAATTATTCTTACTTGGAGATTAAGCTTCATTTTAAGTGGTTCTAGACGGTAAAAAGCATACTTTTCTATATAGACTAAGAAAGCTTTTCCCAGTCTCAGTCTCTCATTCTTTGGCAATTTCTGTTCGTTCCAAACGGGAAAAGCTTGTAGGAACTTGACTTTGAAGATAAACACACAGCTAGTGATTTGCAAAGTGAATGGTGTTACTTGGCAAATATGCTTAGTTTCAAGTGGCTCTATAGGGTAAAAAGCAGACTTTTCAATATAGACAAAACATGGTTTTCCCTGCCTGAATCTCTCATTCTTTGGCGAATTCTGTTCATTCCAAGCGGGAAGGCAAGTAGGAAGTTGACTTTGAGGATAAAAACACAGCTAGTGTTTTGCAAAGTGAATTGCTGTTAGGAAGCCAATAAGTTTAATTTTAAGTGGTTCTAGATGGTAAAAAGCATACTTTTCTATATAGACAAAACATGCGGGGTTGGGGATTTAGCTCAGTGGCAGAGCGCTTGCCTAGCAATCGCAAGGCCCTGGGTTCGGTCCCCAGCTCCGAAAAAAAGAGAAAAAAAAAAACATGCATTTCCCAGTGTGAATTACACATTCTTAGGCAAATTTGTTCATACCAGGCAGGAAAAGCTTTTAGAAATTTGACTTTCAAGATAAACACAGCTAGTGTTTTGCAAATTGAATGGTTGTTACTAAGCCAATAAGTTTAATTTTAAGTGGTTCTCTACTCTTCTATATAGACAAAACATGCCTTTCCCATTCTGAATCACACATTATTAGGCAAATTCTGTTCTGTCAAAGCAGGAAAAGCTTGTAAGAAGTTGATTTTGAGCATGAACACACAGCTAGTAATTTGCAAAGTGAAATGCTGTTACTTGGCCAATGAGTTTAATTTTAAGTGTTTCTAGATGGTAAGAAGCATACCTTTCTATATAGACAAAACATGCATTTCCCAGTGTGAATTACACATTCTTAGGGGAATTCTGTTCGTACCAAGTGGGAAAAGCTTTTAGGAAATTGACTTTCAAGATAAACACAACGCTAGTGTTTTGCAAAGTGAAATGCTGTTACTTGGCCAATAAGTTTAATTTTAAGTGTTTCTGGACGGTAAGAAGCATACTCTTCTATATAGACAAAACCTGCGTTTCCTAATCTGAATCACACATTCTTAGGCATAATCTGTTCGGTCCAGTGGGAAAAGCTTTCAAGAAGTTGACTTTAAAGATAAACACACAGCTAGTGTTTTGCAAAGTGAAATCCTGTTACTTGGCCAATAAGTTTAATTTTAAGTGGTTCTAGATGGTAAGAAGCATACTTTTCTATATAGCCAAAACAAGTGTTTCCCAGTCTGAATCACACAATCTTAGGCAAATTCTGTTCGGTCAAAGCGGGAAAAGCTTGTAAGAAGTTGACGTTGAACATAAACGCACAGCTAGTAATTTGCAAAGTGAAATGCTGTTACTTGGCCAATAAGCTTAATTTTAAGTGGTTCTAGACGGTAAGGAGCATACTTTTCTATATAAACAAAACATGCATTTCCTAGTTTGAATTATACATTTTTAGGCAAGTTCTGTTCTTACCAAGCGGGAAAAGCTTTTAGGAAGTTGACTTTCAAGATAAACACACAGCTATTGTTTTGCAAATTGAATGGCTATTACTAAGCCAATAAGTATAATTTTAAGTGGTTCTGTACTTTTCTATATAGACAAAACCTGCGTTTCCCGGTCTGAATCACACAATCTTAGGCAAATTCTGTTCAGTCAAAGCGGGAAAAGCTTGTAAGAAGTTGATGTTGAACATAAACACACAGCTAGTAATTTGCAAAATGAAATGCTGTTACTTGGCCAATAAGTTTAATTTTAAGTGTTTCTAGAGGGTAAGAAGCATACTCTTCTATATGGACAAAACCTGCCTTTCCCAGTCTGAGTCACACATTCTTAGGCAAATTCTGGTCGGTCAAAGTAGGAAAAGCTTGTAAGAAGTTGACTTTGACATAAACACACAGCTAGTAATTTGAAAAGTTAAATCCTGTTACTTCGCCAATAAGTTTAATTTTAAGTGTTTCTAGACGGAAAGAAGCTTACTCTTCAATTTGGACAGAACCTGCGTTTCCCAGTCTGAATCACACATTCTTAGGCAAAATCTGTTCAGTCCATGTGGGAAAAGCTTGTAAGAAATTGACTTTGAAGATAACACAGCTAGTGTTATGCAAAGTGAAATGCAGTTACTTGGCTAATAAGTTTAATTTTAAGTGGTTCTAGACCATAAGAAGCATATTTTTCTATATAAACAAAACATGCATTTCCTAGTGTGAATTATACATTTTTAGGCGAATTCTGTTCTTGCCAAGCGGGAAAAGCTTTTAGGAAGTTGACTTTCAAGATAAACACACAGCTAGTGTTTTGCAAATTGAATGGCTATTACTAAGCCAATAAGTTTAATTTTAAGTGGTTCTGTACTTTTCTATATGGACAAAACCTGCGTTTCCCAGTCTGAATCACACATTCTTAGGCAAATTATGTTCGTTCCAAGGGGGAAAAGTGTGTAGGGAGTTGACTTTGAAGATAAAAACACAGCTACTGTTTTACAAAGTGAATTATTCTTACTTGGAGATTAAGATTCATTTTAAGTGGTTCTAGACGGTAAAAAGCATACTTTTCTATATAGACTAAGAAAGCTTTTCCCAGTCTCAATCTCTCATTCTTTGGCAATTTCTGTTCGTTCCAAACGGGAAAAGCTTGTAGGAACTTGACTTTGAAGATAAACACACAGCTAGTGATTAGCAAAATGAATGGTGTTACTTGGCAAATATGCTTAGTTTCAAGTGGCTCTATAGGGTAAAAAGCAGACTTTTCAATATAGACAAAACATGGTTTTCCCTGCCTGAATCTCTCATTCTTTGGCGAATTCTGTTCATTCCAAGCGGGAAAAGCAAGTAGGAAGTTGACTTTGAGGATAAAAACACTGCTAGTGTTTTGCAAAGTGAATTGCTGTTACGAAGCCAATAAGTTTAATTTTAAGTGGTTCTAGATGGTAAAAAGCATACTTTTCTATATAGACAAAACATGCATTTCCCAGTTTGAATTACACATTCTTAGGCAAATATGTTCATACCAAGCAGGAAAAGCTTTTAGAAATTTGACTTTCAAGATAAACACAGCTAGTGTTTTGAAAATTGAATGGTTGTTACTAAGCCAATAATTTTAATTTTAAGTGGTTCTATACTCTTCTATATAGACAAAACATGCCTTTCCCATTCTGAATCACACATTATTAGGCAAATTCTGTTCTATCAAAGCAGGGAAAGCTTGTAAGAAGTTGATTTTGAGCATGAACACACAGCTAGTAATTTGCAAAGTGAAATGCTGTTACTTGGCCAATAAGTTTAATTTTAAGTGTTTCTAGACGGAAAGAAGCTTACTCTTCAATTTGGACAGAACCTGCGTTTCCCAGTCTGAATCACACATTCTTAGGCAAAATCTGTTCTGTCCATGTGGGAAAAGCTTGGAAGAAATTGACTTTGAAGATAACACAGCTAGTGTTATGCAAAGTGAAATGCTGTTACTTGGCCAATAAGTTTAATTTTAAGTGGTTCTAGACGGTAAGGAGCATACTTTTCTATATAAACAAAACATGCATTTCCTAGTGTGAATTATACATTTTTAGGCGAATTCTGTTCTTGCCAAGCGGGAAAAGCTTTTAGGAAGTTGACTTTCAAGATAAACATACAGCTAGTGTTTTGCAAATTGAATGGCTATTACTAAGCCAATAAGTTTAATTTTAAGTGGTTCTGTACTTTTCTATATGGACAAAACCTGCGTTTCCCAGTCTGAATCACACATTCTTAGGCAAATCGTGTTCGTTCCAAGGGGGAAAAGTGTGTAGGGAGTTGACTTTGAAGATAAAAACACAGCTACTGTTTTACAAAGTGAATTATTCTTACTTGGAGATTAAGCTTCATTTTAAGTGGTTCTAGACGGTAAAAAGCATACTTTTCTATATAGACTAAGAAAGCTTTTCCCAGTCTCAGTCTCTCATTCTTTGGCAATTTCTGTTCGTTCCAAACGGGAAAAGCTTGTAGGAACTTGACTTTGAAGATAAACACACAGCTAGTGATTTGCAAAGTGAATGGTGTTACTTGGCAAATATGCTTAGTTTCAAGTGGCTCTATAGGGTAAAAAGCAGACTTTTCAATATAGACAAAACATGGTTTTCCCTGCCTGAATCTCTCATTCTTTGGCGAATTCTGTTCATTCCAAGCGGGAAGGCAAGTAGGAAGTTGACTTTGAGGATAAAAACACAGCTAGTGTTTTGCAAAGTGAATTGCTGTTAGGAAGCCAATAAGTTTAATTTTAAGTGGTTCTAGATGGTAAAAAGCATACTTTTCTATATAGACAAAACATGCGGGGTTGGGGATTTAGCTCAGTGGCAGAGCGCTTGCCTAGCAATCGCAAGGCCCTGGGTTCGGTCCCCAGCTCCGAAAAAAAGAGAAAAAAAAAAAACATGCATTTCCCAGTGTGAATTACACATTCTTAGGCAAATTTGTTCATACCAGGCAGGAAAAGCTTTTAGAAATTTGACTTTCAAGATAAACACAGCTAGTGTTTTGCAAATTGAATGGTTGTTACTAAGCCAATAAGTTTAATTTTAAGTGGTTCTCTACTCTTCTATATAGACAAAACATGCCTTTCCCATTCTGAATCACACATTATTAGGCAAATTCTGTTCTGTCAAAGCAGGAAAAGCTTGTAAGAAGTTGATTTTGAGCATGAACACACAGCTAGTAATTTGCAAAGTGAAATGCTGTTACTTGGCCAATGAGTTTAATTTTAAGTGTTTCTAGATGGTAAGAAGCATACCTTTCTATATAGACAAAACATGCATTTCCCAGTGTGAATTACACATTCTTAGGGGAATTCTGTTCGTACCAAGTGGGAAAAGCTTTTAGGAAATTGACTTTCAAGATAAACACACCGCTAGTGTTTTGCAAAGTGAAATGCTGTTACTTGGCCAATAAGTTTAATTTTAAGTGTTTCTGGACGGTAAGAAGCATACTCTTCTATATAGACAAAACCTGCGTTTCCTAATCTGAATCACACATTCTTAGGCATAATCTGTTCGGTCCAGTGGGAAAAGCTTTCAAGAAGTTGACTTTAAAGATAAACACACAGCTAGTGTTTTGCAAAGTGAAATCCTGTTACTTGGCCAATAAGTTTAATTTTAAGTGGTTCTAGATGGTAAGAAGCATACTTTTCTATATAGCCAAAACAAGTGTTTCCCAGTCTGAATCACACAATCTTAGGCAAATTCTGTTCGGTCAAAGCGGGAAAAGCTTGTAAGAAGTTGACGTTGAACATAAACGCACAGCTAGTAATTTGCAAAGTGAAATGCTGTTACTTGGCCAATAAGCTTAATTTTAAGTGGTTCTAGACGGTAAGGAGCATACTTTTCTATATAAACAAAACATGCATTTCCTAGTTTGAATTATACATTTTTAGGCAAGTTCTGTTCTTACCAAGCGGGAAAAGCTTTTAGGAAGTTGACTTTCAAGATAAACACACAGCTATTGTTTTGCAAATTGAATGGCTATTACTAAGCCAATAAGTATAATTTTAAGTGGTTCTGTACTTTTCTATATAGACAAAACCTGCGTTTCCCGGTCTGAATCACACAATCTTAGGCAAATTCTGTTCAGTCAAAGCGGGAAAAGCTTGTAAGAAGTTGATGTTGAACATAAACACACAGCTAGTAATTTGCAAAATGAAATGCTGTTACTTGGCCAATAAGTTTAATTTTAAGTGTTTCTAGAGGGTAAGAAGCATACTCTTCTATATGGACAACACCTGCCTTTCCCAGTCTGAGTCACACATTCTTAGGCAAATTCTGGTCGGTCAAAGTAGGAAAAGCTTGTAAGAAGTTGACTTTGACATAAACACACAGCTAGTAATTTGAAAAGTTAAATCCTGTTACTTCGCCAATAAGTTTAATTTTAAGTGTTTCTAGACGGAAAGAAGCTTACTCTTCAATTTGGACAGAACCTGCGTTTCCCAGTCTGAATCACACATTCTTAGGCAAAATCTGTTCAGTCCATGTGGGAAAAGCTTGTAAGAAATTGACTTTGAAGATAACACAGCTAGTGTTATGCAAAGTGAAATGCAGTTACTTGGCTAATAAGTTTAATTTTAAGTGGTTCTAGACCATAAGAAGCATATTTTTCTATATAAACAAAACATGCATTTCCTAGTGTGAATTATACATTTTTAGGCGAATTCTGTTCTTGCCAAGCGGGAAAAGCTTTTAGGAAGTTGACTTTCAAGATAAACACACAGCTAGTGTTTTGCAAATTGAATGGCTATTACTAAGCCAATAAGTTTAATTTTAAGTGGTTCTGTACTTTTCTATATGGACAAAACCTGCGTTTCCCAGTCTGAATGACACATTCTTAGGCAAATTATGTTCGTTCCAAGGGGGAAAAGTGTGTAGGGAGTTGACTTTGAAGATAAAAACACAGCTACTGTTTTACAAAGTGAATTATTCTTACTTGGAGATTAAGATTCATTTTAAGTGGTTCTAGACGGTAAAAAGCATACTTTTCTATATAGACTAAGAAAGCTTTTCCCAGTCTCAATCTCTCATTCTTTGGCAATTTCTGTTCGTTCCAAACGGGAAAAGCTTGTAGGAACTTGACTTTGAAGATAAACACACAGCTAGTGATTAGCAAAATGAATGGTGTTACTTGGCAAATATGCTTAGTTTCAAGTGGCTCTATAGGGTAAAAAGCAGACTTTTCAATATAGACAAAACATGGTTTTCCCTGCCTGAATCTCTCATTCTTTGGCGAATTCTGTTCATTCCAAGCGGGAAAAGCAAGTAGGAAGTTGACTTTGAGGATAAAAACACTGCTAGTGTTTTGCAAAGTGAATTGCTGTTACGAAGCCAATAAGTTTAATTTTAAGTGGTTCTAGATGGTAAAAAGCATACTTTTCTATATAGACAAAACATGCATTTCCCAGTTTGAATTACACATTCTTAGGCAAATATGTTCATACCAAGCAGGAAAAGCTTTTAGAAATTTGACTTTCAAGATAAACACAGCTAGTGTTTTGAAAATTGAATGGTTGTTACTAAGCCAATAATTTTAATTTTAAGTGGTTCTATACTCTTCTATATAGACAAAACATGCCTTTCCCATTCTGAATCACACATTATTAGGCAAATTCTGTTCTATCAAAGCAGGGAAAGCTTGTAAGAAGTTGATTTTGAGCATGAACACACAGCTAGTAATTTGCAAAGTGAAATGCTGTTACTTGGCCAATAAGTTTAATTTTAAGTGTTTCTAGACGGAAAGAAGCTTACTCTTCAATTTGGACAGAACCTGCGTTTCCCAGTCTGAATCACACATTCTTAGGCAAAATCTGTTCAGTCCATGTGGGAAAAGCTTGGAAGAAATTGACTTTGAAGATAACACAGCTAGTGTTATGCAAAGTGAAATGCTGTTACTTGGCCAATAAGTTTAATTTTAAGTGGTTCTAGACGGTAAGGAGCATACTTTTCTATATAAACAAAACATGCATTTCCTAGTGTGAATTATACATTTTTAGGCGAATTCTGTTCTTGCCAAGCGGGAAAAGCTTTTAGGAAGTTGACTTTCAAGATAAACATACAGCTAGTGTTTTGCAAATTGAATGGCTATTACTAAGCCAATAAGTTTAATTTTAAGTGGTTCTGTACTTTTCTATATGGACAAAACCTGCGTTTCCCAGTCTGAATCACACATTCTTAGGCAAATCGTGTTCGTTCCAAGGGGGAAAAGTGTGTAGGGAGTTGACTTTGAAGATAAAAACACAGCTACTGTTTTACAAAGTGAATTATTCTTACTTGGAGATTAAGCTTCATTTTAAGTGGTTCTAGACGGTAAAAAGCATACTTTTCTATATAGACTAAGAAAGCTTTTCCCAGTCTCAATCTCTCATTCTTTGGCAATTTCTGTTCGTTCCAAACGGGAAAAGCTTGTAGGAACTTGACTTTGAAGATAAACACACAGCTAGTGATTTGCAAAGTGAATGGTGTTACTGGGCAAATATGCTTAGTTTCAAGTGGCTCTATAGGGTAAAAAGCAGACATTTCAATATAGACAAAACATGGTTTTCCCTGCCTGAATCTCTCATTCTTTGGCGAATTCTGTTCATTCCAAGCGGGAAGGCAAGTAGGAAGTTGACTTTGAGGATAAAAACACAGCTAGTGTTTTGCAAAGTGAATTGCTGTTAGGAAGCCAATAAGTTTAATTTTAAGTGGTTCTAGATGGTAAAAAGCATACTTTTCTATATAGACAAAACATGCGGGGTTGGGGATTTAGCTCAGTGGCAGAGCGCTTGCCTAGCAATCGCAAGGCCCTGGGTTCGGTCCCCAGCTCCGAAAAAAAGAGAAAAAAAAAACATGCATTTCCCAGTGTGAATTACACATTCTTAGGCAAATTTGTTCATACCAGGCAGGAAAAGCTTTTAGAAATTTGACTTTCAAGATAAACACAGCTAGTGTTTTGCAAATTGAATGGTTGTTACTAAGCCAATAAGTTTAATTTTAAGTGGTTCTCTACTCTTCTATATAGACAAAACATGCCTTTCCCATTCTGAATCACACATTATTAGGCAAATTCTGTTCTGTCAAAGCAGGAAAAGCTTGTAAGAAGTTGATTTTGAGCATGAACACACAGCTAGTAATTTGCAAAGTGAAATGCTGTTACTTGGCCAATGAGTTTAATTTTAAGTGTTTCTAGATGGTAAGAAGCATACCTTTCTATATAGACAAAACATGCATTTCCCAGTGTGAATTACACATTCTTAGGGGAATTCTGTTCGTACCAAGTGGGAAAAGCTTTTAGGAAATTGACTTTCAAGATAAACACACCGCTAGTGTTTTGCAAAGTGAAATGCTGTTACTTGGCCAATAAGTTTAATTTTAAGTGTTTCTGGACGGTAAGAAGCATACTCTTCTATATAGACAAAACCTGCGTTTCCTAATCTGAATCACACATTCTTAGGCATAATCTGTTCGGTCCAGTGGGAAAAGCTTTCAAGAAGTTGACTTTAAAGATAAACACACAGCTAGTGTTTTGCAAAGTGAAATCCTGTTACTTGGCCAATAAGTTTAATTTTAAGTGGTTCTAGATGGTAAGAAGCATACTTTTCTATATAGCCAAAACAAGTGTTTCCCAGTCTGAATCACACAATCTTAGGCAAATTCTGTTCGGTCAAAGCGGGAAAAGCTTGTAAGAAGTTGACGTTGAACATAAACGCACAGCTAGTAATTTGCAAAGTGAAATGCTGTTACTTGGCCAATAAGCTTAATTTTAAGTGGTTCTAGACGGTAAGGAGCATACTTTTCTATATAAACAAAACATGCATTTCCTAGTTTGAATTATACATTTTTAGGCAAGTTCTGTTCTTACCAAGCGGGAAAAGCTTTTAGGAAGTTGACTTTCAAGATAAACACACAGCTATTGTTTTGCAAATTGAATGGCTATTACTAAGCCAATAAGTATAATTTTAAGTGGTTCTGTACTTTTCTATATAGACAAAACCTGCGTTTCCCGGTCTGAATCACACAATCTTAGGCAAATTCTGTTCAGTCAAAGCGGGAAAAGCTTGTAAGAAGTTGATGTTGAACATAAACACACAGCTAGTAATTTGCAAAATGAAATGCTGTTACTTGGCCAATAAGTTTAATTTTAAGTGTTTCTAGAGGGTAAGAAGCATACTCTTCTATATGGACAAAACCTGCCTTTCCCAGTCTGAGTCACACATTCTTAGGCAAATTCTGGTCGGTCAAAGTAGGAAAAGCTTGTAAGAAGTTGACTTTGACATAAACACACAGCTAGTAATTTGAAAAGTTAAATCCTGTTACTTCGCCAATAAGTTTAATTTTAAGTGTTTCTAGACGGAAAGAAGTTTACTCTTCAATTTGGACAGAACCTGCGTTTCCCAGTCTGAATCACACATTCTTAGGCAAAATCTGTTCAGTCCATGTGGGAAAAGCTTGTAAGAAATTGACTTTGAAGATAACACAGCTAGTGTTATGCAAAGTGAAATGCAGTTACTTGGCTAATAAGTTTAATTTTAAGTGGTTCTAGACCATAAGAAGCATATTTTTCTATATAAACAAAACATGCATTTCCTAGTGTGAATTATACATTTTTAGGCGAATTCTGTTCTTGCCAAGCGGGAAAAGCTTTTAGGAAGTTGACTTTCAAGATAAACACACAGCTAGTGTTTTGCAAATTGAATGGCTATTACTAAGCCAATAAGTTTAATTTTAAGTGGTTCTGTACTTTTCTATATGGACAAAACCTGCGTTTCCCAGTCTGAATCACACATTCTTAGGCAAATTATGTTCGTTCCAAGGGGGAAAAGTGTGTAGGGAGTTGACTTTGAAGATAAAAACACAGCTACTGTTTTACAAAGTGAATTATTCTTACTTGGAGATTAAGCTTCATTTTAAGTGGTTCTAGACGGTAAAAAGCATACTTTTCTATATAGACTAAGAAAGCTTTTCCCAGTCTCAATCTCTCATTCTTTGGCAATTTCTGTTCGTTCCAAACGGGAAAAGCTTGTAGGAACTTGACTTTGAAGATAAACACACAGCTAGTGATTAGCAAAATGAATGGTGTTACTTGGCAAATATGCTTAGTTTCAAGAGGCTCTATAGGGTAAAAAGCAGACTTTTCAATATAGACAAAACATGGTTTTCCCTGCCTGAATCTCTCATTCTTTGGCGAATTCTGTTCATTCCAAGCGGGAAAAGCAAGTAGGAAGTTGACTTTGAGGATAAAAACACTGCTAGTGTTTTGCAAAGTGAATTGCTGTTACGAAGCCAATAAGTTTAATTTTAAGTGGTTCTAGATGGTAAAAAGCATACTTTTCTATATAGACAAAACATGCATTTCCCAGTTTGAATTACACATTCTTAGGTAAATATGTTCATACCAAGCAGGAAAAGCTTTTAGAAATTTGACTTTCAAGATAAACACAGCTAGTGTTTTGCAAATTGAATGGTTGTTACTAAGCCAATAAGTTTAATTTTAAGTGGTTCTCTACTCTTCTATATAGACAAAACATGCCTTTCCCATTCTGAATCACACATTATTAGGCAAATTCTGTTCTGTCAAAGCAGGAAAAGCTTGTAAGAAGTTGATTTTGAGCATGAACACACAGCTAGTAATTTGCAAAGTGAAATGCTGTTACTTGGCCAATGAGTTTAATTTTAAGTGTTTCTAGATGGTAAGAAGCATACCTTTCTATATAGACAAAACATGCATTTCCCAGTGTGAATTACACATTCTTAGGGGAATTCTGTTCGTACCAAGTGGGAAAAGCTTTTAGGAAATTGACTTTCAAGATAAACACACCGCTAGTGTTTTGCAAAGTGAAATGCTGTTACTTGGCCAATAAGTTTAATTTTAAGTGTTTCTGGACGGTAAGAAGCATACTCTTCTATATAGACAAAACCTGCGTTTCCTAATCTGAATCACACATTCTTAGGCATAATCTGTTCGGTCCAGTGGGAAAAGCTTTCAAGAAGTTGACTTTAAAGATAAACACACAGCTAGTGTTTTGCAAAGTGAAATCCTGTTACTTGGCCAATAAGTTTAATTTTAAGTGGTTCTAGATGGTAAGAAGCATACTTTTCTATATAGCCAAAACAAGTGTTTCCCAGTCTGAATCACACAATCTTAGGCAAATTCTGTTCGGTCAAAGCGGGAAAAGCTTGTAAGAAGTTGACGTTGAACATAAACGCACAGCTAGTAATTTGCAAAGTGAAATGCTGTTACTTGGCCAATAAGCTTAATTTTAAGTGGTTCTAGACGGTAAGGAGCATACTTTTCTATATAAACAAAACATGCATTTCCTAGTTTGAATTATACATTTTTAGGCAAGTTCTGTTCTTACCAAGCGGGAAAAGCTTTTAGGAAGTTGACTTTCAAGATAAACACACAGCTATTGTTTTGCAAATTGAATGGCTATTACTAAGCCAATAAGTATAATTTTAAGTGGTTCTGTACTTTTCTATATAGACAAAACCTGCGTTTCCCGGTCTGAATCACACAATCTTAGGCAAATTCTGTTCAGTCAAAGCGGGAAAAGCTTGTAAGAAGTTGATGTTGAACATAAACACACAGCTAGTAATTTGCAAAATGAAATGCTGTTACTTGGCCAATAAGTTTAATTTTAAGTGTTTCTAGAGGGTAAGAAGCATACTCTTCTATATGGACAAAACCTGCCTTTCCCAGTCTGAGTCACACATTCTTAGGCAAATTCTGGTCGGTCAAAGTAGGAAAAGCTTGTAAGAAGTTGACTTTGACATAAACACACAGCTAGTAATTTGAAAAGTTAAATCCTGTTACTTCGCCAATAAGTTTAATTTTAAGTGTTTCTAGACGGAAAGAAGTTTACTCTTCAATTTGGACAGAACCTGCGTTTCCCAGTCTGAATCACACATTCTTAGGCAAAATCTGTTCAGTCCATGTGGGAAAAGCTTGTAAGAAATTGACTTTGAAGATAACACAGCTAGTGTTATGCAAAGTGAAATGCAGTTACTTGGCTAATAAGTTTAATTTTAAGTGGTTCTAGACCATAAGAAGCATATTTTTCTATATAAACAAAACATGCATTTCCTAGTGTGAATTATACATTTTTAGGCGAATTCTGTTCTTGCCAAGCGGGAAAAGCTTTTAGGAAGTTGACTTTCAAGATAAACACACAGCTAGTGTTTTGCAAATTGAATGGCTATTACTAAGCCAATAAGTTTAATTTTAAGTGGTTCTGTACTTTTCTATATGGACAAAACCTGCGTTTCCCAGTCTGAATCACACATTCTTAGGCAAATTATGTTCGTTCCAAGGGGGAAAAGTGTGTAGGGAGTTGACTTTGAAGATAAAAACACAGCTACTGTTTTACAAAGTGAATTATTCTTACTTGGAGATTAAGCTTCATTTTAAGTGGTTCTAGACGGTAAAAAGCATACTTTTCTATATAGACTAAGAAAGCTTTTCCCAGTCTCAATCTCTCATTCTTTGGCAATTTCTGTTCGTTCCAAACGGGAAAAGCTTGTAGGAACTTGACTTTGAAGATAAACACACAGCTAGTGATTAGCAAAATGAATGGTGTTACTTGGCAAATATGCTTAGTTTCAAGTGGCTCTATAGGGTAAAAAGCAGACTTTTCAATATAGACAAAACATGGTTTTCCCTGCCTGAATCTCTCATTCTTTGGCGAATTCTGTTCATTCCAAGCGGGAAAAGCAAGTAGGAAGTTGACTTTGAGGATAAAAACACTGCTAGTGTTTTGCAAAGTGAATTGCTGTTACGAAGCCAATAAGTTTAATTTTAAGTGGTTCTAGATGGTAAAAAGCATGCTTTTCTATATAGACAAAACATGCATTTCCCAGTTTGAATTACACATTCTTAGGCAAATATGTTCATACCAAGCAGGAAAAGCTTTTAGAAATTTGACTTTCAAGATAAACACAGCTAGTGTTTTGAAAATTGAATGGTTGTTACTAAGCCAATAATTTTAATTTTAAGTGATCTATACTCTTCTATATAGACAAAACATGCCTTTCCCATTCTGAATCACACATTATTAGGCAAATTCTGTTCTATCAAAGCAGGGAAAGCTTGTAAGAAGTTGATTTTGAGCATGAACACACAGCTAGTAATTTGCAAAGTGAAATGCTGTTACTTGGCCAATAAGTTTAATTTTAAGTGTTTCTAGACGGAAAGAAGCTTACTCTTCAATTTGGACAGAACCTGCGTTTCCCAGTCTGAATCACACATTCTTAGGCAAAAACTGTTCAGTCCATGTGGGAAAAGCTTGGAAGAAATTGACTTTGAAGATAACACAGCTAGTGTTATGCAAAGTGAAATGCTGTTACTTGGCCAATAAGTTTAATTTTAAGTGGTTCTAGACGGTAAGGAGCATACTTTTCTATATAAACAAAACATGCATTTCCTAGTGTGAATTATACATTTTTAGGCGAACTCTGTTCTTGCCAAGCGGGAAAAGCTTTTAGGAAGTTGACTTTCAAGATAAACATACAGCTAGTGTTTTGCAAATTTAATGGCTATTACTAAGCCAATAAGTTTAATTTTAAGTGGTTCTGTACTTTTCTATATGGACAAAACCTGCGTTTCCCAGTCTGAATCACACATTCTTAGGCAAATCGTGTTCGTTCCAAGGGGGAAAAGTGTGTAGGGAGTTGACTTTGAAGATAAAAACACAGCTACTGTTTTACAAAGTGATTTATTCTTACTTGGAGATTAAGCTTCATTTTAAGTGGTTCTAGACGGTAAAAAGCATACTTTTCTATATAGACTAAGAAAGCTTTTCCCAGTCTCAATCTCTCATTCTTTGGCAATTTCTGTTCGTTCCAAACGGGAAAAGCTTGTAGGAACTTGACTTTGAAGATAAACACACAGCTAGTGATTTGCAAAGTGAATGGTGTTACTTGGCAAATATGCTTAGTTTCAAGTGGCTCTATAGGGTAAAAAGCAGACTTTTCAATATAGACAAAACATGGTTTTCCCTGCCTGAATCTCTCATTCTTTGGCGAATTCTGTTCATTCCAAGCGGGAAGGCAAGTAGGAAGTTGACTTTGAGGATAAAAACACAGCTAGTGTTTTGCAAAGTGAATTGCTGTTAGGAAGCCAATAAGTTTAATTTTAAGTGGTTCTAGATGGTAAAAAGCATACTTTTCTATATAGACAAAACATGCGGGGTTGGGGATTTAGCTCAGTGGCAGAGCACTTGCCTAGCAATCGCAAGGCCCTGGGTTCGGTCCCCAGCTCCGAAAAAAAGAGAAAAAAAAACATGCATTTCCCAGTGTGAATTACACATTCTTAGGCAAATTTGTTCATACCAGGCAGGAAAAGCTTTTAGAAATTTGACTTTCAAGATAAACACAGCTAGTGTTTTGCAAATTGAATGGTTGTTACTAAGCCAATAAGTTTAATTTTAAGTGGTTCTCTACTCTTCTATATAGACAAAACATGCCTTTCCCATTCTGAATCACACATTATTAGGCAAATTCTGTTCTGTCAAAGCAGGAAAAGCTTGTAAGAAGTTGATTTTGAGCATGAACACACAGCTAGTAATTTGCAAAGTGAAATGCTGTTACTTGGCCAATGAGTTTAATTTTAAGTGTTTCTAGATGGTAAGAAGCATACCTTTCTATATAGACAAAACATGCATTTCCCAGTGTGAATTACACATTCTTAGGGGAATTCTGTTCGTACCAAGTGGGAAAAGCTTTTAGGAAATTGACTTTCAAGATAAACACACCGCTAGTGTTTTGCAAAGTGAAATGCTGTTACTTGGCCAATAAGTTTAATTTTAAGTGTTTCTGGACGGTAAGAAGCATACTCTTCTATATAGACAAAACCTGCGTTTCCTAATCTGAATCACACATTCTTAGGCATAATCTGTTCGGTCCAGTGGGAAAAGCTTTCAAGAAGTTGACTTTAAAGATAAACACACAGCTAGTGTTTTGCAAAGTGAAATCCTGTTACTTGGCCAATAAGTTTAATTTTAAGTGGTTCTAGATGGTAAGAAGCATACTTTTCTATATAGCCAAAACAAGTGTTTCCCAGTCTGAATCACACAATCTTAGGCAAATTCTGTTCGGTCAAAGCGGGAAAAGCTTGTAAGAAGTTGACGTTGAACATAAACGCACAGCTAGTATTTTGCAAAGTGAAATGCTGTTACTTGGCCAATAAGCTTAATTTTAAGTGGTTCTAGACGGTAAGGAGCATACTTTTCTATATAAACAAAACATGCATTTCCTAGTTTGAATTATACATTTTTAGGCAAGTTCTGTTCTTACCAAGCGGGAAAAGCTTTTAGGAAGTTGACTTTCAAGATAAACACACAGCTATTGTTTTGCAAATTGAATGGCTATTACTAAGCCAATAAGTATAATTTTAAGTGGTTCTGTACTTTTCTATATAGACAAAACCTGCGTTTCCCGGTCTGAATCACACAATCTTAGGCAAATTCTGTTCAGTCAAAGCGGGAAAAGCTTGTAAGAAGTTGATGTTGAACATAAACACACAGCTAGTAATTTGCAAAATGAAATGCTGTTACTTGGCCAATAAGTTTAATTTTAAGTGTTTCTAGAGGGTAAGAAGCATACTCTTCTATATGGACAAAACCTGCCTTTCCCAGTCTGAGTCACACATTCTTAGGCAAATTCTGGTCGGTCAAAGTAGGAAAAGCTTGTAAGAAGTTGACTTTGACATAAACACACAGCTAGTAATTTGAAAAGTTAAATCCTGTTACTTCGCCAATAAGTTTAATTTTAAGTGTTTCTAGACGGAAAGAAGTTTACTCTTCAATTTGGACAGAACCTGCGTTTCCCAGTCTGAATCACACATTCTTAGGCAAAATCTGTTCAGTCCATGTGGGAAAAGCTTGTAAGAAATTGACTTTGAAGATAACACAGCTAGTGTTATGCAAAGTGAAATGCAGTTACTTGGCTAATAAGTTTAATTTTAAGTGGTTCTAGACCATAAGAAGCATATTTTTCTATATAAACAAAACATGCATTTCCTAGTGTGAATTATACATTTTTAGGCGAATTCTGTTCTTGCCAAGCGGGAAAAGCTTTTAGGAAGTTGACTTTCAAGATAAACACACAGCTAGTGTTTTGCAAATTGAATGGCTATTACTAAGCCAATAAGTTTAATTTTAAGTGGTTCTGTACTTTTCTATATGGACAAAACCTGCGTTTCCCAGTCTGAATCACACATTCTTAGGCAAATTATGTTCGTTCCAAGGGGGAAAAGTGTGTAGGGAGTTGACTTTGAAGATAAAAACACAGCTACTGTTTTACAAAGTGAATTATTCTTACTTGGAGATTAAGCTTCATTTTAAGTGGTTCTAGACGGTAAAAAGCATACTTTTCTATATAGACTAAGAAAGCTTTTCCCAGTCTCAATCTCTCATTCTTTGGCAATTTCTGTTCGTTCCAAACGGGAAAAGCTTGTAGGAACTTGACTTTGAAGATAAACACACAGCTAGTGATTAGCAAAATGAATGGTGTTACTTGGCAAATATGCTTAGTTTCAAGTGGCTCTATAGGGTAAAAAGCAGACTTTTCAATATAGACAAAACATGGTTTTCCCTGCCTGAATCTCTCATTCTTTGGCGAATTCTGTTCATTCCAAGCGGGAAAAGCAAGTAGGAAGTTGACTTTGAGGATAAAAACACTGCTAGTGTTTTGCAAAGTGAATTGCTGTTACGAAGCCAATAAGTTTAATTTTAAGTGGTTCTAGATGGTAAAAAGCATGCTTTTCTATATAGACAAAACATGCATTTCCCAGTTTGAATTACACATTCTTAGGCAAATATGTTCATACCAAGCAGGAAAAGCTTTTAGAAATTTGACTTTCAAGATAAACACAGCTAGTGTTTTGAAAATTGAATGGTTGTTACTAAGCCAATAATTTTAATTTTAAGTGATCTATACTCTTCTATATAGACAAAACATGCCTTTCCCATTCTGAATCACACATTATTAGGCAAATTCTGTTCTATCAAAGCAGGGAAAGCTTGTAAGAAGTTGATTTTGAGCATGAACACACAGCTAGTAATTTGCAAAGTGAAATGCTGTTACTTGGCCAGTAAGTTTAATTTTAAGTGTTTCTAGACGGAAAGAAGCTTACTCTTCAATTTGGACAGAACCTGCGTTTCCCAGTCTGAATCACACATTCTTAGGCAAAAACTGTTCAGTCCATGTGGGAAAAGCTTGGAAGAAATTGACTTTGAAGATAACACAGCTAGTGTTATGCAAAGTGAAATGCTGTTACTTGGCCAATAAGTTTAATTTTAAGTGGTTCTAGACGGTAAGGAGCATACTTTTCTATATAAACAAAACATGCATTTCCTAGTGTGAATTATACATTTTTAGGCGAACTGTGTTCTTGCCAAGCGGGAAAAGCTTTTAGGAAGTTGACTTTCAAGATAAACATACAGCTAGTGTTTTGCAAATTTAATGGATATTACTAAGCCAATAAGTTTAATTTTAAGTGGTTCTGTACTTTTCTATATGGACAAAACCTGCGTTTCCCAGTCTGAATCACACATTCTTAGGCAAATTATGTTCGTTCCAAGGGGGAAAAGTGTGTAGGGAGTTGACTTTGAAGATAAAAACACAGCTACTGTTTTACAAAGTGAATTATTCTTACTTGGAGATTAAGATTCATTTTAAGTGGTTCTAGACGGTAAAAAGCATACTTTTCTATATAGACTAAGAAAGCTTTTCCCAGTCTCAATCTCTCATTCTTTGGCAATTTCTGTTCGTTCCAAACGGGAAAAGCTTGTAGGAACTTGACTTTGAAGATAAACACACAGCTAGTGATTAGCAAAATGAATGGTGTTACTTGGCAAATATGCTTAGTTTCAAGTGGCTCTATAGGGTAAAAAGCAGACTTTTCAATATAGACAAAACATGGTTTTCCCTGCCTGAATCTCTCATTCTTTGGCGAATTCTGTTCATTCCAAGCGGGAAAAGCAAGTAGGAAGTTGACTTTGAGGATAAAAACACTGCTAGTGTTTTGCAAAGTGAATTGCTGTTACGAAGCCAATAAGTTTAATTTTAAGTGGTTCTAGATGGTAAAAAGCATACTTTTCTATATAGACAAAACATGCATTTCCCAGTTTGAATTACACATTCTTAGGTAAATATGTTCATACCAAGCAGGAAAAGCTTTTAGAAATTTGACTTTCAAGATAAACACAGCTAGTGTTTTGAAAATTGAATGGTTGTTACTAAGCCAATAAGTTTAATTTTAAGTGGTTCTCTACTCTTCTATATAGACAAAACATGCCTTTCCCATTCTGAATCACACATTATTAGGCAAATTCTGTTCTGTCAAAGCAGGAAAAGCTTGTAAGAAGTTGATTTTGAGCATGAACACACAGCTAGTAATTTGCAAAGTGAAATGCTGTTACTTGGCCAATGAGTTTAATTTTAAGTGTTTCTAGATGGTAAGAAG
The DNA here is from genome assembly GCF_036323735.1 of Rattus norvegicus. Taxonomy (NCBI): domain Eukaryota; kingdom Metazoa; phylum Chordata; class Mammalia; order Rodentia; family Muridae; genus Rattus; species Rattus norvegicus. Next base: position 84,103 of record NW_026947366.1, read on the forward strand.
CATACCTTTCTATATAGACAAAACATGCATTTCCAAGTGTGAATTACACATTCTTAGGGGAATTCTGTTCGTACCAAGTGGGAAAAGCTTTTAGGAAATTGACTTTCAAGATAAACACACCGCTAGTGTTTTGCAAAGTGAAATGCTGTTACTTGGCCAATAAGTTTAATTTTAAGTGTTTCTGGACGGTAAGAAGCATACTCTTCTATATAGACAAAACCTGCGTTTCCTAATCTGAATCACACATTCTTAGGCATAATCTGTTCGGTCCAGTGGGAAAAGCTTTCAAGAAGTTGACTTTAAAGATAAACACACAGCTAGTGTTTTGCAAAGTGAAATCCTGTTACTTGGCCAATAAGTTTAATTTTAAGTGGTTCTAGATGGTAAGAAGCATACTTTTCTATATAGCCAAAACAAGTGTTTCCCAGTCTGAATCACACAATCTTAGGCAAATTCTGTTCGGTCAAAGCGGGAAAAGCTTGTAAGAAGTTGACGTTGAACATAAACGCACAGCTAGTAATTTGCAAAGTGAAATGCTGTTACTTGGCCAATAAGCTTAATTTTAAGTGGTTCTAGACGGTAAGGAGCATACTTTTCTATATAAACAAAACATGCATTTCCTAGTTTGAATTATACATTTTTAGGCAAGTTCTGTTCTTACCAAGCGGGAAAAGCTTTTAGGAAGTTGACTTTCAAGATAAACACACAGCTATTGTTTTGCAAATTGAATGGCTATTACTAAGCCAATAAGTATAATTTTAAGTGGTTCTGTACTTTTCTATATAGACAAAACCTGCGTTTCCCGGTCTGAATCACACAATCTTAGGCAAATTCTGTTCAGTCAAAGCGGGAAAAGCTTGTAAGAAGTTGATGTCGAACATAAACACACAGCTAGTAATTTGCAAAATGAAATGCTGTTACTTGGCCAATAAGTTTAATTTTAAGTGTTTCTAGAGGGTAAGAAGCATACTCTTCTATATGGACAAAACCTGCCTTTCCCAGTCTGAGTCACACATTCTTAGGCAAATTCTGGTCGGTCAAAGTAGGAAAAGCTTGTAAGAAGTTGACTTTGACATAAACACACAGCTAGTAATTTGAAAAGTTAAATCCTGTTACTTCGCCAATAAGTTTAATTTTAAGTGTTTCTAGACGGAAAGAAGCTTACTCTTCAATTTGGACAGAACCTGCGTTTCCCAGTCTGAATCACACATTCTTAGGCAAAATCTGTTCAGTCCATGTGGGAAAAGCTTGTAAGAAATTGACTTTGAAGATAACACAGCTAGTGTTATGCAAAGTGAAATGCAGTTACTTGGCTAATAAGTTTAATTTTAAGTGGTTCTAGACCATAAGAAGCATATTTTTCTATATAAACAAAACATGCATTTCCTAGTGTGAATTATACATTTTTAGGCGAATTCTGTTCTTGCCAAGCGGGAAAAGCTTTTAGGAAGTTGACTTTCAAGATAAACACACAGCTAGTGTTTTGCAAATTGAATGGCTATTACTAAGCCAATAAGTTTAATTTTAAGTGGTTCTGTACTTTTCTATATGGACAAAACCTGCGTTTCCCAGTCTGAATCACACATTCTTAGGCAAATTATGTTCGTTCCAAGGGGGAAAAGTGTGTAGGGAGTTGACTTTGAAGATAAAAACACAGCTACTGTTTTACAAAGTGAATTATTCTTACTTGGAGATTAAGCTTCATTTTAAGCGGTTCTAGACGGTAAAAAGCATACTTTTCTATACAGACTAAGAAAGCTTTTCCCAGTCTCAATCTCTCATTCTTTGGCAATTTCTGTTCGTTCCAAACGGGAAAAGCTTGTAGGAACTTGACTTTGAAGATAAACACACAGCTAGTGATTAGCAAAATGAATGGTGTTACTTGGCAAATATGCTTAGTTTCAAGTGGCTCTATAGGGTAAAAAGCAGACTTTTCAATATAGACAAAACATGGTTTTCCCTGCCTGAATCTCTCATTCTTTGGCGAATTCTGTTCATTCCAAGCGGGAAAAGCAAGTAGGAAGTTGACTTTGAGGATAAAAACACTGCTAGTGTTTTGCAAAGTGAATTGCTGTTACGAAGCCAATAAGTTTAATTTTAAGTGGTTCTAGATGGTAAAAAGCATACTTTTCTATATAGACAAAACATGCGGGGTTGGGGATTTAGCTCATTGGCAGAGCACTTGCCTAGCAATTGAAAGGCCCTCGGTTCGGTCCCCAGCTCCAAAAAAAAGAGAAAAAAAAAACATGCATTTCCCAGTGTGAATTACACATTCTTTTGCAAATTTGTTCATACCAGGCAGGAAAAGCTTTTAGAAATTTGACTTTCAAGATAAACACAGCTAGTGTTTTGCAAATTGAATGGTTGTTACTAAGCCAATAATTTTAATTTTAAGTGGTTCTCTACTCTTCTATATAGACAAAACATGCCTTTCCCATTCTGAATCACACATTATTAGGCAAATTCTGTTCTGTCAAAGCAGGAAAAGCTTGTAAGAAGTTGATTTTGAGCATGAACACACAGCTAGCAATTTGCAAAGTGAAATGCTGTTACTTGGCCAATGAGTTTAATTTTAAGTGTTTCTAGATGGTAAGAAGCATACCTTTCTATATAGACAAAACATGCATTTCCCAGTGTGAATTACACATTCTTAGGGGAATTCTGTTCGTACCAAGGGGGAAAAGCTTTTAGGAAATTGACTTTCAAGATAAACACACCGCTAGTGTTTTGCAAAGTGAAATGCTGTTACTTGGCCAATAAGTTTAATTTTAAGTGTTTCTGGACGGTAAGAAGCATACTCTTCTATATAGACAAAACCTGCGTTTCCTAATCTGAATCACACATTCTTAGGCATAATCTGTTCGGTCCAGTGGGAAAAGCTTTCAAGAAGTTGACTTTAAAGATAAACACACAGCTAGTGTTTTGCAAAGTGAAATCCTGTTACTTGGCCAATAAGTTTAATTTTAAGTGGTTCTAGATGGTAAGAAGCATACTTTTCTATATAGCCAAAACAAGTGTTTCCCAGTCTGAATCACACAATCTTAGGCAAATTCTGTTCGGTCAAAGCGGGAAAAGCTTGTAAGAAGTTGACGTTGAACATAAACACACAGCTAGTAATTAGAAAAGTGAAATGCTGTTACTTGGCCAATAAGTTTAATTTTAAGTGTTTCTAGACGGAAAGAAGCTTACTCTTCAATTTGGACAGAACCTGCGTTTCCCAGTCTGAATCACACATTCTTAGGCAAAATCTGTTCAGTCCATGTGGGAAAAGCTTGGAAGAAATTGACTTTGAAGATAACACAGCTAGTGTTATGCAAAGTGAATTGCTGTTACTTGGCCAATAAGTTTAATTTTAAGTGGTTCTAGACGGTAAGGAGCATACTTTTCTATATAAACAAAACATGCATTTCCTAGTGTGAATTATACATTTTTAGGCGAATTCTGTTCTTGCCAAGCGGTAAAAGCTTTTAGGAAGTTGACTTTCAAGATAAACACACAGCTAGTGTTTTGCAAATTGAATGGCTATTACTAAGCCAATAAGTTTAATTTTAAGTGGTTTTGTACTTTTCTATATGGACAAAATCTGCGTTTCCCAGTCTGAATCACACATTCTTAAGCAAATCGTGTTCGTTCCAAGGGGGAAAAGTGTGTAGGGAGTTGACTTTGAAGATAAAAACACAGCTACTGTTTTACAAAGTGAATTATTCTTACTTGGAGATTAAGCTTCCTTTTAAGTGGTTCTAGATGGTAAAAAGCATACTTTTCTATATAGACTAAGAAAGCTTTTCCCAGTCTCAATCTCTCATTCTTTGGCAATTTCTGTTCGTCCAAACGGGAAAAGCTTGTAGGAACTTGACTTTGAAGATAAACACACAGCTAGTGATTTGCAAAGTGAATGGTGTTACTTGGCAAATATGCTTAGTTTCAAGTGGCTCTATAGGGTAAAAAGCAGACTTTTCAATATAGACAAAACATGGTTTTCCCTGCCTGAATCTCTCATTCTTTGGCGAATTCTGTTCATTCCAAGCGGGAAAAGCAAGTAGGAAGTTGACTTTGAGGATAAAAACACAGCTAGTGTTTTGCAAAGTGAATTGCTGTTACGAAGCCAATAAGTTTAATTTTAAGTGGTTCTAGATGGTAAAAAGCATACTTTTCTATATAGACAAAACATGCGGGGTTGGGGATTTAGCTCAGTGGCAGAGCGCTTGCCTAGCAATCGCAAGGCCCTGGGTTCGGTCCCCAGCTCCGAAAAAAAGAGAAAAAAAAACGTACATTTCCCAGTGTGAATTACACATTCTTTTGCAAATTTGTTCATACCAGGCAGGAAAAGCTTTTAGAAATTTTACTTTCAAGATAAACACAGCTAGTGTTTTGCAAATTGAATGGTTGTTACTAAGCCAATAATTTTAATTTTAAGTGGTTCTATACTCTTCTATATAGACAAAACATGCCTTTCCCATTCTGAATCTCACATTATTAGGCAAATTCTGTTCTGTCAAAGCAGGAAAAGCTTGTAAGAAGTTGATTTTGAGCATGAACACACAGCTAGTAATTTGCAAAGTGAAATGCTGTTACTTGGCCAATGAGTTTAATTTTAAGTGTTTCTAGATGGTAAGAAGCATACCTTTCTATATAGACAAAACATGCATTTCCCAGTGTGAATTACACATTCTTAGGGGAATTCTGTTCGTACCAAGGGGGAAAAGCTTTTAGGAAATTGACTTTCAAGATAAACACACCGCTAGTGTTTTGCAAAGTGAAATGCTGTTACTTGGCCAATAAGTTTAATTTTAAGTGTTTCTGGACGGTAAGAAGCATACTCTTCTATATAGACAAAACCTGCGTTTCCTAATCTGAATCACACATTCTTAGGCATAATCTGTTCGGTCCAGTGGGAAAAGCTTTCAAGAAGTGGACTTTAAAGATAAACACACAGCTAGTGTTTTGCAAAGTGAAATCCTGTTACTTGGCCAATAAGTTTAATTTTAAGTGGTTCTAGATGGTAAGAAGCATACTTTTCTATAAAGCCAAAACAAGTGTTTCCCAGTCTGAATCACACAATCTTAGGCAAATTCTGTTCGGTCAAAGCGGGAAAAGCTTGTAAGAAGTTGACTTTGAACATAAACACACAGCTAGTAATTTGCAAAGTGAAATGCTGTTACTTGGCCAATAAGTTTAATTTTAAGTGTTTCTAGACGGTAAGAAGCATACTCTTCTATATGGACAAAACCTGCCTTTCCCAGTCTGAGTCACACATTCTTAGGCAAATACTGTTCGGTCAAAGCGGGAAAAGCTTGTAAGAAGTTGACTTTGAACATAAACACACAGCTAGTAATTGGAAAAGTGAAATCGTGTTACTTCGCCAATAAGTTTAATTTTAAGTGTTTCTAGACGGAAAGAAGCTTACTCTTCAATTTGGACAGAACCTGCGTTTCCCAGTCTGCATCACACAGTCTTAGGCAAAATCTGTTCAGTCCATGTTGTAAAATCTTGTAAGAAATTGACATTGAAGATAACACAGCTAGTGTTATGCAAAGTGAAATGCTGTTAATTGGCCAAGCTTAATTTTAAGTGGTTCTAGACGGTAAGGAGCATACTTTTCTATATAAACAAAACATGCATTTCCTAGTGTGAATTATACATTTTTAGGCGAATTCTGTTCTTGCCAAGCGGGAAAAGCTTTTAGGAAGTTGACTTTCAAGATAAACACACAGCTAGTGTTTTGCAAATTGAATGGCTATTACTAAGCCAATAAGTTTAATTTTAAGTGGTTCTGTACTTTTCTATATGGACAAAACCTGCGTTTCCCAGTCTGAATCACACATTCTTAGGCAAATCGTGTTCGTTCCAAGGGGGAAAAGTGTGTAGGGAGTTGACTTTGAAGATAAAAACACAGCTACTGTTTTACAAAGTGAATTATTCTTACTTGGAGATTAAGCTTCATTTTAAGTGGTTCTAGACGGTAAAAAGCATACTTTTCTATATAGACTAAGAAAGCTTTTCCCAGTCTCAATCTCTCATTCTTTGGCAATTTCTGTTCGTTCCAAACGGGAAAAGCTTGTAGGAACTTGACTTTGAAGATAAACACACAGCTAGTGATTTGCAAAGTGAATGGTGTTACTTGGCAAATATGCTTAGTTTCAAGTGGCTCTATAGGGTAAAAAGCAGACTTTTCAATATAGACAAAACATGGTTTTCCCTGCCTGAATCTCTCATTCTTTGGCGAATTCTGTTCATTCCAAGCGGGAAAAGCAAGTAGGAAGTTGACTTTGAGGATAAAAACACAGCTAGTGTTTTGCAAAGTGAATTGCTGTTACGAAGCCAATAAGTTTAATTTTAAGTGGTTCTAGATGGTAAAAAGCATACTTTTCTATATAGACAAAACATGCGGGGTTGGGGATTTAGCTCAGTGGCAGAGCGCTTGCCTAGCAATCGCAAGGCCCTGGGTTCGGTCCCCAGCTCCGAAAAAAAGAGAAAAAAAAACGTACATTTCCCAGTGTGAATTACACATTCTTTTGCAAATTTGTTCATACCAGGCAGGAAAAGCTTTTAGAAATTTGACTTTCAAGATAAACACAGCTAGTGTTTTGCAAATTGAATGGTTGTTACTAAGCCAATAATTTTAATTTTAAGTGGTTCTATACTCTTCTATATAGACAAAACATGCCTTTCCCATTCTGAATCACACATTATTAGGCAAATTCTGTTCTGTCAAAGCAGGAAAAGCTTGTAAGAAGTTGATTTTGAGCATGAACACACAGCTAGTAATTTGCAAAGTGAAATGCTGTTACTTGGCCAATGAGTTTAATTTTAAGTGTTTCTAGATGGTAAGAAGCATACCTTTCTATATAGACAAAACATGCATTTCCCAGTGTGAATTCCACATTCTTAGGGGAATTCTGTTCGTACCAAGGGGGAAAAGCTTTTAGGAAATTGACTTTCAAGATAAACACACCGCTAGTGTTTTGCAAAGTGAAATGCTGTTACTTGGCCAATAAGTTTAATTTTAAGTGTTTCTGGACGGTAAGAAGCATACTCTTCTATATAGACAAAACCTGCGTTTCCTAATCTGAATCACACATTCTTAGGCGTAATCTGTTTGGTCCAGTGGGAAAACCTTTCAAGAAGTTGACTTTAAAGATAAACACACAGCTAGTGTTTTGCAAAGTGTAATCCTGTTATTTGGCCAATAAGTTTAATTTTAAGTGGTTCTAGATGGTAAGAAGCATACTTTTCTATAGAGCCAAAACAAGTGTTTCCCAGTCTAAATCACACAATCTTAGGCAAATTCTGTTCAGTCAAAGCGGGAAAAGCTTGTAAGAAGTTGACTTTGAACATAAACACACAGCTAGTAATTTGCAAAGTGAAATGCTGTTACTTGGCCAATAAGCTTAATTTTAAGTGGTTCTAGACGGAAAGAAGCTTACTCTTCAATTTGGACAGAACCTGCGTTTCCCAGTCTGCATCACACAGTCTTAGGCAAAATCTGTTCAGTCCATGTTGTAAAATCTTGTAAGAAATTGACATTGAAGATAACACAGCTAGTGTTATGCAAAGTGAAATGCTGTTAATTGGCCAAGCTTAATTTTAAGTGGTTCTAGACGGTAAGGAGCATACTTTTCTATATAAACAAAACATGCATTTCCTAGTGTGAATTATACATTTTTAGGCGAATTCTGTTCTTGCCAAGCGGGAAAAGCTTTTAGGAAGTTGACTTTCAAGATAAACACACAGCTAGTGTTTTGCAAATTGAATGGCTATTACTAAGCCAATAAGTTTAATTTTAAGTGGTTCTGTACTTTTCTATATGGACAAAACCTGCGTTTCCCAGTCTGAATCACACATTCTTAGGCAAATCGTGTTCGTTCCAAGGGGGAAAAGTGTGTAGGGAGTTGACTTTGAAGATAAAAACACAGCTACTGTTTTACAAAGTGAATTATTCTTACTTGGAGATTAAGCTTCATTTTAAGTGGTTCTAGACGGTAAAAAGCATACTTTTCTTTATAGACTAAGAAAGCTTTTCCCAGTCTCAATCTCTCATTCTTTGGCAATTTCTGTTCGTTCCAAACGGGAAAAGCTTGTAGGAACTTGACTTTGAAGATAAACACACAGCTAGTGATTTGCAAAGTGAATGGTGTTACTTGGCAAATATGCTTAGTTTCAAGTGGCTCTATAGGGTAAAAAGCAGACTTTTCAATATAGACAAAACATGGTTTTCCCTGCCTGAATCTCTCATTCTTTGGCGAATTCTGTTCATTCCAAGCGGGAAAAGCAAGTAGGAAGTTGACTTTGAGGATAAAAACACAGCTAGTGTTTTGCAAAGTGAATTGCTGTTACGAAGCCAATAAGTTTAATTTTAAGTGGTTCTAGATGGTAAAAAGCATACTTTTCTATATAGACAAAACATGCGGGGTTGGGGATTTAGCTCAGTGGCAGAGCGCTTGCATAGCAATCGCAAGGCCCTGGGTTCGGTCCCCAGCTCCGAAAAAAAGAGAAAAAAAAACATACATTTCCCAGTGTGAATTACACATTCGTTTGCAAATTTGTTCATACCAGGCAGGAAAAGCTTTTAGAAATTTTACTTTCAAGATAAACACAGCTAGTGTTTTGCAAATTGAATGGTTGTTACTAAGCCAATAATTTTAATTTTAAGTGGTTCTATACTCTTCTATATAGACAAAACATGCCTTTCCCATTCTGAATCTCACATTATTAGGCAAATTCTGTTCTGTCAAAGCAGGAAAAGCTTGTAAGAAGTTGATTTTGAGCATGAACACACAGCTAGTAATTTGCAAAGTGAAATGCTGTTACTTGGCCAATGAGTTTAATTTTAAGTGTTTCTAGATGGTAAGAAGCATACCTTTCTATATAGACAAAACATGCATTTCCCAGTGTGAATTACACATTCTTAGGGGAATTCTGTTCGTACCAAGGGGGAAAAGCTTTTAGGAAATTGACTTTCAAGATAAACACACCGCTAGTGTTTTGCAAAGTGAAATGCTGTTACTTGGCCAATAAGTTTAATTTTAAGTGTTTCTGGACGGTAAGAAGCATACTCTTCTATATAGACAAAACCTGCGTTTCCTAATCTGAATCACACATTCTTAGGCATAATCTGTTCGGTCCAGTGGGAAAAGCTTTCAAGAAGTGGACTTTAAAGATAAACACACAGCTAGTGTTTTGCAAAGTGAAATCCTGTTACTTGGCCAATAAGTTTAATTTTAAGTGGTTCTAGATGGTAAGAAGCATACTTTTCTATAAAGCCAAAACAAGTGTTTCCCAGTCTGAATCACACAATCTTAGGCAAATTCTGTTCGGTCAAAGCAGGAAAAGCTTGTAAGAAGTTGACTTTGAACATAAACACACAGCTAGTAATTTGCAAAGTGAAATGCTGTTACTTGGCCAATAAGTTTAATTTTAAGTGTTTCTAGACGGTAAGAAGCATACTCTTCTATATGGACAAAACCTGCCTTTCCCAGTCTGAGTCACACATTCTTAGGCAAATACTGTTCGGTCAAAGCGGGAAAAGCTTGTAAGAAGTTGACTTTGAACATAAACACACAGCTAGTAATTGGAAAAGTGAAATCGTGTTACTTCGCCAATAAGTTTAATTTTAAGTGTTTCTAGACGGAAAGAAGCTTACTCTTCAATTTGGACAGAACCTGCGTTTCCCAGTCTGCATCACACAGTCTTAGGCAAAATCTGTTCAGTCCATGTTGTAAAATCTTGTAAGAAATTGACATTGAAGATAACACAGCTAGTGTTATGCAAAGTGAAATGCTGTTAATTGGCCAAGCTTAATTTTAAGTGGTTCTAGACGGTAAGGAGCATACTTTTCTATATAAACAAAACATGCATTTCCTAGTGTGAATTATACATTTTTAGGCGAATTCTGTTCTTGCCAAGTGGGAAAAGCTTTTAGGAAGTTGACTTTCAAGATAAACACACAGCTAGTGTTTTGCAAATTGAATGGCTATTACTAAGCCAATAAGTTTAATTTTAAGTGGTTCTGTACTTTTCTATATGGACAAAACCTGCGTTTCCCAGTCTGAATCACACATTCTTAGGCAAATCGTGTTCGTTCCAAGGGGGAAAAGTGTGTAGGGAGTTGACTTTGAAGATAAAAACACAGCTACTGTTTTACAAAGTGAATTATTCTTACTTGGAGATTAAGCTTCATTTTAAGTGGTTCTAGACGGTAAAAAGCATACTTTTCTATATAGACTAAGAAAGCTTTTCCCAGTCTCAATCTCTCATTCTTTGGCAATTTCTGTTCGTTCCAAACGGGAAAAGCTTGTAGGAACTTGACTTTGAAGATAAATACACAGCTAGTGATTTGCAAAGTGAATGGTGTTACTTGGCAAATATGCTTAGTTTCAAGTGGCTCTATAGGGTAAAAAGCAGACTTTTCAATATAGACAAAACATGGTTTTCCCTGCCTGAATCTCTCATTCTTTGGCGAATTCTGTTCATTCCAAGCGGGAAAAGCAAGTAGGAAGTTGACTTTGAGGATAAAAACACAGCTAGTGTTTTGCAAAGTGAATTGCTGTTACGAAGCCAATAAGTTTAATTTTAAGTGGTTCTAGATGGTAAAAAGCATACTTTTCTATATAGACAAAACATGCGGGGTTGGGGATTTAGCTCAGTGGCAGAGCGCTTGCCTAGCAATCGCAAGGCCCTGGGTTCGGTCCCCAGCTCCGAAAAAAAGAGAAAAAAAAACGTACATTTCCCAGTGTGAATTACACATTCTTTTGCAAATTTGTTCATACCAGGCAGGAAAAGCTTTTAGAAATTTGACTTTCAAGATAAACACAGCTAGTGTTTTGCAAATTGAATGGTTGTTACTAAGCCAATAATTTTAATTTTAAGTGGTTCTATACTCTTCTATATAGACAAAACATGCCTTTCCCATTCTGAATCACACATTATTAGGCAAATTCTGTTCTGTCAAAGCAGGAAAAGCTTGTAAGAAGTTGATTTTGAGCATGAACACACAGCTAGTAATTTGCAAAGTGAAATGCTGTTACTTGGCCAATGAGTTTAATTTTAAGTGTTTCTAGATGGTAAGAAGCATACCTTTCTATATAGACAAAACATGCATTTCCCAGTGTGAATTACACATTCTTAGGGGAATTCTGTTCGTACCAAGGGGGAAAAGCTTTTAGGAAATTGACTTTCAAGATAAACACACCGCTAGTGTTTTGCAAAGTGAAATGCTGTTACTTGGCCAATAAGTTTAATTTTAAGTGTTTCTGGACGGTAAGAAGCATACTCTTCTATATAGACAAAACCTGCGTTTCCTAATCTGAATCACACATTCTTAGGCATAATCTGTTTGGTCCAGTGGGAAAACCTTTCAAGAAGTTGACTTTAAAGATAAACACACAGCTAGTGTTTTGCAAAGTGTAATCCTGTTATTTGGCCAATAAGTTTAATTTTAAGTGGTTCTAGATGGTAAGAAGCATACTTTTCTATAGAGCCAAAACAAGTGTTTCCCAGTCTAAATCACACAATCTTAGGCAAATTCTGTTCGGTCAAAGCGGGAAAAGCTTGTAAGAAGTTGACTTTGAACATAAACACACAGCTAGTAATTTGCAAAGTGAAATGCTGTTACTTGGCCAATAAGCTTAATTTTAAGTGGTTCTAGACGGAAAGAAGCTTACTCTTCAATTTGGACAGAACCTGCGTTTCCCAGTCTGCATCACACAGTCTTAGGCAAAATCTGTTCAGTCCATGTTGTAAAATCTTGTAAGAAATTGACATTGAAGATAACACAGCTAGTGTTATGCAAAGTGAAATGCTGTTAATTGGCCAAGCTTAATTTTAAGTGGTTCTAGACGGTAAGGAGCATACTTTTCTATATAAACAAAACATGCATTTCCTAGTGTGAATTATACATTTTTAGGCGAATTCTGTTCTTGCCAAGCGGGAAAAGCTTTTAGGAAGTTGACTTTCAAGATAAACACACAGCTAGTGTTTTGCAAATTGAATGGCTATTACTAAGCCAATAAGTTTAATTTTAAGTGGTTCTGTACTTTTCTATATGGACAAAACCTGCGTTTCCCAGTCTGAATCACACATTCTTAGGCAAATCGTGTTCGTTCCAAGGGGGAAAAGTGTGTAGGGAGTTGACTTTGAAGATAAAAACACAGCTACTGTTTTACAAAGTGAATTATTCTTACTTGGAGATTAAGCTTCATTTTAAGTGGTTCTAGACGGTAAAAAGCATACTTTTCTATATAGACTAAGAAAGCTTTTCCCAGTCTCAATCTCTCATTCTTTGGCAATTTCTGTTCGTTCCAAACGGGAAAAGCTTGTAGGAACTTGACTTTGAAGATAAACACACAGCTAGTGATTTGCAAAGTGAATGGTGTTACTTGGCAAATATGCTTAGTTTCAAGTGGCTCTATAGGGTAAAAAGCAGACTTTTCAATATAGACAAAACATGGTTTTCCCTGCCTGAATCTCTCATTCTTTGGCGAATTCTGTTCATTCCAAGCGGGAAAAGCAAGTAGGAAGTTGACTTTGAGGATAAAAACACAGCTAGTGTTTTGCAAAGTGAATTGCTGTTACGAAGCCAATAAGTTTAATTTTAAGTGGTTCTAGATGGTAAAAAGCATACTTTTCTATATAGACAAAACATGCGGGGTTGGGGATTTAGCTCAGTGGCAGAGCGCTTGCCTAGCAATCGCAAGGCCCTGGGTTCGGTCCCCAGCTCCGAAAAAAAGAGAAAAAAAAACATACATTTCCCAGTGTGAATTACACATTCGTTTGCAAATTTGTTCATACCAGGCAGGAAAAGCTTTTAGAAATTTTACTTTCAAGATAAACACAGCTAGTGTTTTGCAAATTGAATGGTTGTTACTAAGCCAATAATTTTAATTTTAAGTGGTTCTATACTCTTCTATATAGACAAAACATGCCTTTCCCATTCTGAATCTCACATTATTAGGCAAATTCTGTTCTGTCAAAGCAGGAAAAGCTTGTAAGAAGTTGATTTTGAGCATGAACACACAGCTAGTAATTTGCAAAGTGAAATGCTGTTACTTGGCCAATGAGTTTAATTTTAAGTGTTTCTAGATGGTAAGAAGCATACCTTTCTATATAGACAAAACATGCATTTCCCAGTGTGAATTCCACATTCTTAGGGGAATTCTGTTCGTACCAAGGGGGAAAAGCTTTTAGGAAATTGACTTTCAAGATAAACACACCGCTAGTGTTTTGCAAAGTGAAATGCTGTTACTTGGCCAATAAGTTTAATTTTAAGTGTTTCTGGACGGTAAGAAGCATACTCTTCTATATAGACAAAACCTGCGTTTCCTAATCTGAATCACACATTCTTAGGCATAATCTGTTCGGTCCAGTGGGAAAAGCTTTCAAGAAGTGGACTTTAAAGATAAACACACAGCTAGTGTTTTGCAAAGTGAAATCCTGTTATTTGGCCAATAAGTTTAATTTTAAGTGGTTCTAGATGGTAAGAAGCATACTTTTCTATAAAGCCAAAACAAGTGTTTCCCAGTCTGACACACAATCTTAGCAAATTCTGTTCGGTCAAAGCGGGAAAAGCTTGTAAGAAGTTGACTTTGAACATAAACACACAGCTAGTAATTTGCAAAGTGAAATGCTGTTACTTGGCCAATAAGTTTAATTTTAAGTGTTTCTAGACGGTAAGAAGCATACTCTTCTATATGGACAAAACCTGCCTTTCCCAGTCTGAGTCACACATTCTTAGGCAAATACTGTTCGGTCAAAGCGGGAAAAGCTTGTAAGAAGTTGACTTTGAACATAAACACACAGCTAGTAATTGGAAAAGTGAAATCCTGTTACTTCGCCAATAAGTTTAATTTTAAGTGTTTCTAGACGGAAAGAAGCTTACTCTTCAATTTGGACAGAACCTGCGTTTCCCAGTCTGCATCACACAGTCTTAGGCAAAATCTGTTCAGTTCATGTTGTAAAATCTTGTAAGAAATTGACATTGAAGATAAGACAGCTAGTGTTATGCAAAGTGAAATGCTGTTAATTGGCCAAGCTTAATTTTAAGTGGTTCTAGACGGTAAGGAGCATACTTTTCTATATAAACAAAACATGCATTTCCTAGTGTGAATTATACATTTTTAGGCGAATTCTGTTCTTGCCAAGCGGGAAAAGCTTTTAGGAAGTTGACTTTCAAGATAAACACACAGCTAGTGTTTTGCAAATTGAATGGCTATTACTAAGCCAATAAGTTTAATTTTAAGTGGTTCTGTACTTTTCTATATGGACAAAACCTGCGTTTCCCAGTCTGAATCACACATTCTTAGGCAAATCGTGTTCGTTCCAAGGGGGAAAAGTGTGTAGGGAGTTGACTTTGAAGATAAAAACACAGCTACTGTTTTACAAAGTGAATTATTCTTACTTGGAGATTAAGCTTCATTTTAAGTGGTTCTAGACGGTAAAAAGCATACTTTTCTATATAGACTAAGAAAGCTTTTCCCAGTCTCAATCTCTCATTCTTTGGCAATTTCTGTTCGTTCCAAACGGGAAAAGCTTGTAGGAACTTGACTTTGAAGATAAACACACAGCTAGTGATTTGCAAAGTGAATGGTGTTACTTGGCAAATATGCTTAGTTTCAAGTGGCTCTATAGGGTAAAAAGCAGACTTTTCAATATAGACAAAACATGGTTTTCCCTGCCTGAATCTCTCATTCTTTGGCGAATTCTGTTCATTCCAAGCGGGAAAAGCAAGTAGGAAGTTGACTTTGAGGATAAAAACACAGCTAGTGTTTTGCAAAGTGAATTGCTGTTACGAAGCCAATAAGTTTAATTTTAAGTGGTTCTAGATGGTAAAAAGCATACTTTTCTATATAGACAAAACATGCGGGGTTGGGGATTTAGCTCAGTGGCAGAGCGCTTGCCTAGCAATCGCAAGGCCCTGGGTTCGGTCCCCAGCTCCGAAAAAAAGAGAAAAAAAAACGTACATTTCCCAGTGTGAATTACACATTCTTTTGCAAATTTGTTCATACCAGGCAGGAAAAGCTTTTAGAAATTTGACTTTCAAGATAAACACAGCTAGTGTTTTGCAAATTGAATGGTTGTTACTAAGCCAATAATTTTAATTTTAAGTGGTTCTATACTCTTCTATATAGACAAAACATGCCTTTCCCATTCTGAATCACACATTATTAGGCAAATTCTGTTCTGTCAAAGCAGGAAAAGCTTGTAAGAAGTTGATTTTGAGCATGAACACACAGCTAGTAATTTGCAAAGTGAAATGCTGTTACTTGGCCAATGAGTTTAATTTTAAGTGTTTCTAGATGGTAAGAAGCATACCTTTCTATATAGACAAAACATGCATTTCCCAGTGTGAATTCCACATTCTTAGGGGAATTCTGTTCGTACCAAGGGGGAAAAGCTTTTAGGAAATTGACTTTCAAGATAAACACACCGCTAGTGTTTTGCAAAGTGAAATGCTGTTACTTGGCCAATAAGTTTAATTTTAAGTGTTTCTGGACGGTAAGAAGCATACTCTTCTATATAGACAAAACCTGCGTTTCCTAATCTGAATCACACATTCTTAGGCGTAATCTGTTTGGTCCAGTGGGAAAACCTTTCAAGAAGTTGACTTTAAAGATAAACACACAGCTAGTGTTTTGCAAAGTGTAATCCTGTTATTTGGCCAATAAGTTTAATTTTAAGTGGTTCTAGATGGTAAGAAGCATACTTTTCTATAGAGCCAAAACAAGTGTTTCCCAGTCTAAATCACACAATCTTAGGCAAATTCTGTTCAGTCAAAGCGGGAAAAGCTTGTAAGAAGTTGACTTTGAACATAAACACACAGCTAGTAATTTGCAAAGTGAAATGCTGTTACTTGGCCAATAAGCTTAATTTTAAGTGGTTCTAGACGGAAAGAAGCTTACTCTTCAATTTGGACAGAACCTGCGTTTCCCAGTCTGCATCACACACTCTTAGGCAAAATCTGTTCAGTCCATGTTGTAAAATCTTGTAAGAAATTGACATTGAAGATAACACAGCTAGTGTTATGCAAAGTGAAATGCTGTTAATTGGCCAAGCTTAATTTTAAGTGGTTCTAGACGGTAAGGAGCATACTTTTCTATATAAACAAAACATGCATTTCCTAGTGTGAATTATACATTTTTAGGCGAATTCTGTTCTTGCCAAGCGGGAAAAGCTTTTAGGAAGTTGACTTTCAAGATAAACACACAGCTAGTGTTTTGCAAATTGAATGGCTATTACTAAGCCAATAAGTTTAATTTTAAGTGGTTCTGTACTTTTCTATATGGACAAAACCTGCGTTTCCCAGTCTGAATCACACATTCTTAGGCAAATCGTGTTCGTTCCAAGGGGGAAAAGTGTGTAGGGAGTTGACTTTGAAGATAAAAACACAGCTACTGTTTTACAAAGTGAATTATTCTTACTTGGAGATTAAGCTTCATTTTAAGTGGTTCTAGACGGTAAAAAGCATACTTTTCTATATAGACTAAGAAAGCTTTTCCCAGTCTCAATCTCTCATTCTTTGGCAATTTCTGTTCGTTCCAAACGGGAAAAGCTTGTAGGAACTTGACTTTGAAGATAAACACACAGCTAGTGATTTGCAAAGTGAATGGTGTTACTTGGCAAATATGCTTAGTTTCAAGTGGCTCTATAGGGTAAAAAGCAGACTTTTCAATATAGACAAAACATGGTTTTCCCTGCCTGAATCTCTCATTTTTTGGCGAATTCTGTTCATTCCAAGCGGGAAGGCAAGTAGGAAGTTGACTTTGAGGATAAAAACACAGCTAGTGTTTTGCAAAGTGAATTGCTGTTACGAAGCCAATAAGTTTAATTTTAAGTGGTTCTAGATGGTAAAAAGCATACTTTTCTATATAGACAAAACATGCGGGGTTGGGGATTTAGCTCAGTGGCAGAGCGCTTGCCTAGCAATCGCAAGGCCCTGGCTTCGGTCCCCAGCTCCGGAAAAAAAGAGAAAAAAAAACGTACATTTCCCAGTGTGAATTACACATTCTTTTGCAAATTTGTTCATACCAGGCAGGAAAAGCTTTTAGAAATTTGACTTTCAAGATAAACACAGCTAGTGTTTTGCAAATTGAATGGTTGTTACTAAGCCAATAATTTTAATTTTAAGTGGTTCTATACTCTTCTATATAGACAAAACATGCCTTTCCCATTCTGAATCACACATTATTAGGCAAATTCTGTTCTGTCAAAGCAGGAAAAGCTTGTAAGAAGTTGATTTTGAGCATGAACACACAGCTAGTAATTTGCAAAGTGAAATGCTGTTACTTGGCCAATGAGTTTAATTTTAAGTGTTTCTAGATGGTAAGAAGCATACCTTTCTATATAGACAAAACATGCATTTCCCAGTGTGAATTCCACATTCTTAGGGGAATTCTGTTCGTACCAAGGGGGAAAAGCTTTTAGGAAATTGACTTTCAAGATAAACACACCGCTAGTGTTTTGCAAAGTGAAATGCTGTTACTTGGCCAATAAGTTTAATTTTAAGTGTTTCTGGACGGTAAGAAGCATACTCTTCTATATAGACAAAACCTGCGTTTCCTAATCTGAATCACACATTCTTAGGCGTAATCTGTTTGGTCCAGTGGGAAAAGCTTTCAAGAAGTTGACTTTAAAGATAAACACACAGCTAGTGTTTTGCAAAGTGTAATCCTGTTATTTGGCCAATAAGTTTAATTTTAAGTGGTTCTAGATGGTAAGAAGCATACTTTTCTATAGAGCCAAAACAAGTGTTTCCCAGTCTAAATCACACAATCTTAGGCAAATTCTGTTCGGTCAAAGCGGGAAAAGCTTGTAAGAAGTTGACTTTGAACATAAACACACAGCTAGTAATTTGCAAAGTGAAATGCTGTTACTTGGCCAATAAGCTTAATTTTAAGTGGTTCTAGACGGAAAGAAGCTTACTCTTCAATTTGGACAGAACCTGCGTTTCCCAGTCTGCATCACACACTCTTAGGCAAAATCTGTTCAGTCCATGTTGTAAAATCTTGTAAGAAATTGACATTGAAGATAACACAGCTAGTGTTATGCAAAGTGAAATGCTGTTAATTGGCCAAGCTTAATTTTAAGTGGTTCTAGACGGTAAGGAGCATACTTTTCTATATAAACAAAACATGCATTTCCTAGTGTGAATTATACATTTTTAGGCGAATTCTGTTCTTGCCAAGCGGGAAAAGCTTTTAGGAAGTTGACTTTCAAGATAAACACACAGCTAGTGTTTTGCAAATTGAATGGCTATTACTAAGCCAATAAGTTTAATTTTAAGTGGTTCTGTACTTTTCTATATGGACAAAACCTGCGTTTCCCAGTCTGAATCACACATTCTTAGGCAAATCGTGTTCGTTCCAAGGGGGAAAAGTGTGTAGGGAGTTGACTTTGAAGATAAAAACACAGCTACTGTTTTACAAAGTGAATTATTCTTACTTGGAGATTAAGCTTCATTTTAAGTGGTTCTAGACGGTAAAAAGCATACTTTTCTATATAGACTAAGAAAGCTTTTCCCAGTCTCAATCTCTCATTCTTTGGCAATTTCTGTTCGTTCCAAACGGGAAAAGCTTGTAGGAACTTGACTTTGAAGATAAACACACAGCTAGTGATTTGCAAAGTGAATGGTGTTACTTGGCAAATATGCTTAGTTTCAAGTGGCTCTATAGGGTAAAAAGCAGACTTTTCAATATAGACAAAACATGGTTTTCCCTGCCTGAATCTCTCATTCTTTGGCGAATTCTGTTCATTCCAAGCGGGAAAAGCAAGTAGGAAGTTGACTTTGAGGATAAAAACACAGCTAGTGTTTTGCAAAGTGAATGGCTGTTACGAAGCCAATAAGTTTAATTTTAAGTGGTTCTAGATGGTAAAAAGCATACTTTTCTATATAGACAAAACATGCGGGGTTGGGGATTTAGCTCAGTGGCAGAGCGCTTGCATAGCAATCGCAAGGCCCTGGGTTCGGTCCCCAGCTCCGAAAAAAAGAGAAAAAAAAACATACATTTCCCAGTGTGAATTACACATTCGTTTGCAAATTTGTTCATACCAGGCAGGAAAAGCTTTTAGAAATTTTACTTTCAAGATAAACACAGCTAGTGTTTTGCAAATTGAATGGTTGTTACTAAGCCAATAATTTTAATTTTAAGTGGTTCTATACTCTTCTATATAGACAAAACATGCCTTTCCCATTCTGAATCTCACATTATTAGGCAAATTCTGTTCTGTCAAAGCAGGAAAAGCTTGTAAGAAGTTGATTTTGAGCATGAACACACAGCTAGTAATTTGCAAAGTGAAATGCTGTTACTTGGCCAATGAGTTTAATTTTAAGTGTTTCTAGATGGTAAGAAGCATACCTTTCTATATAGACAAAACATGCATTTCCCAGT